>NW_022436994.1:6175255-6210502 GCF_009761245.1 Sapajus apella
GGTCCCATTTGTCTATTTTGGCTTTTGTTGTCAATGCTTTTGGCGTTTTGGTCATGAAGTCCTTAGTTCAACCATTGTGGAAGACAGTGTGGCGATTCCTCAAGGACCTAGAAATAGAAATTCCATTTGACCCAGCAATCCCATTACTGGGTATATATCCAAAGGATTACAAATCGTTCTACTATAAGGACACGTGTACACGAATGTTCATTGCAGCACTGTTTACAATAGCAAAGACCTGGAACCAACCCAAATGCCCATCGACGATAGACTGGATAGGGAAAATGTGGCACATATACACCATGGAATATTATGCAGCCATCAAAAACGATGAGTTTGGGTCCTTTGTAGGGACATGGATGAACCTGGAAACCATCATTCTCAGCAAACTGACAGAAGACCAGAAGATCAAACACCGCATGTTCTCACTCATAGGCGGGTGTTAAACAATGAGAACACATGGACACAGGGAGGGGAGCACTACACACTGGGGTCAGTTGGGGGGAAATAGGGGAGGGACGGTGGGGGGTGGGAAGCTGGGGAGAGATAGCAAGGGGAGAAATGCCAGATGTAGGTGATGGGGAGGAAGGCAGCAAATCACACTGCCACGTGTGTTCCTATGCAACAATTTTGCATGTTCTTCACATGTACCCCAAAACCTAAAATGCAATAAAATAAATAAATGGGGAAAAATAATAATAATAATAATAATAATGTAAACCAAGCACTAGCAACAATTTGCATTACCTACCTTAATAACCTTTGCAATGCCAATGATAAAATGATGCCATCTTGTCATCTTCATTCATCTGAATATTTGTCATTTAGAGAATATCTTCATATATTCCTCAATCATTTGGAATTTTTCTTCATTAGTCTGTTCATTTATATGTTTTGCTCCAACTTCTCATTGGGTTGTTTGTCCTTAACTTGATGATATATAGATATTCTTGATGGTTTGGGGTGTTTTAAAACCAATAACAATACAAGTTTAAGCCAGGCATGGTATCTCATGCCTGTAATCCCAGCACAGGTGGGCAGATCACTTGAGGTCAGAAGTTCAAGACCAGCCTGACCAACATGTTTGTTGCAGATTTACAGAGTTATTTTAATGCTTACCTAAAGCATTAAAATAACTTTGTAAATCTGGGATCATAACTTAATTGGAAGGTAGAAATTAATAGATTGCTAAACTAATAATTTTGGATTTGGAAAAAAACATCTAGGCTTCCAAATCCGAACAATCTAAGTACTCTTTGTCTCCAAAGTAATAGAAATCCCAATTGATTCCTGTCTTAGATTCCTGTCTTAGATTCATCATCACTCTTGATGAATTCAATTTAAGTTAGCTAAGAAACTTTCATAATTTTTTTTATTTCTGCAGTAATGAGATTTACCATTTACAAAGACTTTAATAATTTAGCCTCTCAAGAAATACTCTACCTAAAATGTAGCAAATACCTGTATTTGTTGGCCTCCATGACATAATCAGACGCCAGAAATATTCCAAAGAGCTTATGTCTAATTGTATTTTTGTTTGGAGTGATCGCTTGTTTTTTGTTAGTGATGGTGGTTTCTTTTGTCTGGTAAATGTTAAATCATCCCCATCATTACCAAAGTCAGTTCTGATTTTTCAAGAATGCATATTGAGGTCAGGTACAGTGGCTCAGTCCTGTAATCCCAGTACTTTGGGAGGCTGAAGTGGGTGGATCACCTGAGGTCAGGAGTTCAAGACCAGACTGGCAAACATAGTGAAACCCCATCTCTACTAAAAAAATACAAAAAACAGCCTGGCGAGGTGGCAGGTGCCTATAGGCCCAGTTACTCAGGGCTGGGGAGGCTGAGGCAGGAGAATTGCTTGAACCCAGGAGGTGGAGGTTGCAGTGAGCTGAGATTAGGCCACTGCACTGTAGCCTGGGTGACAGAGTGAAGCTCCATCTCAGAAAAAAAAAAAAAAAAGAATCCATATTGCTGCAGCAATAAGACTTGTCTGTTCTCTAATGCACATCTGAGATTCACATTTCAGCAACTTATTTAGCATATAGTCAGTCAACTGACCTTATTAGTTTGATTCAAAAAATAATCTTTTCTGGTCGAGAGAATATGGTTTAATTATAGGCTTCTGTTAGAAAAATCCTAGGATGTATCTCAGATAACTTGTGTAAGAATGTTTTATGGTGCTGAAATAACAATATTTCCTTATAAATTTTAGCTCTCAGTTCTTCAACTGTAGAAAAATATCATTGGAAACATAAATGAAATAGGTATATGATTGATACACAGCATGAATAGAACAATTTTTTTCTAATAGTTATACCCAATGTTAACATAATAATCTTGACTACATGGCCTTCCATGCAGTTAAGGATCAGGGCTTGAGCAGTTGGAACTCCCAGGTGGCACTAAAGGAGGGACAGGTGAGCTTTCTCATCAGCCTGCCGAGGTTTGCAACAGAAGGGGAAAGGTACTGACGGGACCTAAAGCTTGCAGAGGTCAAACATCTACCCTGAAGTCAGACTCTACTAAGATCCTCACTCTCAAAATCTACTGAGCTATTGTAATATTAGACATGGGGTGCGGCTCCTGACCTAGGAGTTTTTGGTCTTGTTTCCTATAACTTTGTGTTTAACAAAAAGAAACTTCCTCTTTGAGGTCTTGCTACCTTTTCAGGGCCCTTCCAAAAAGCTAGTTTTGGTAGCTGACCTTCATGTGACCTGTGAATTCGGTGCCTATTTTTCTCAGGGATTTTCCCCTGCATTGATTGAAATAGAAAACTGAGGTGTTCAAAAGAAAGAAAAGAAAAAGTAAAAAAACAAAACAAAACAAAACAAAAAAACTGAGGTGAATGCATACAGATAGAGTTTATTTGGGCCAAATTTGAGGACTGAAACCCAGGAAACACATTTCCAAACTAAATTTGAGATGTGCTCCGAGCTGGGGTAGTTCCAAGCAGAGCTTTAAGGAAAAAAGGAGGAGGTATAGCAGGGGAGGTTCTGCTTCTTCACACAGAGATAACATTTATTAACAGAGACAAGTAACACAGGGTTTTCATTACCGGGATATATGATTAGGCCAGTCCCTGGAATTATTCACATAAACAGGAGGGGTCAAGGAAAGTCAGAGGAGAAACCGTGGCCTCATGCGTCCTTCTCTTTGGCAATTTTAAGTTAGTTAACCTCTGATTGTTCAATTGTACTCTCATTTTCTCTTTTTAATCAATATCTCTCTTCTGTAAAGCATTGATGATAAATGAATCCTTCTAGTCTCTCGGTGCTAAGAAGGCTCTTTCCCAAAGGGTCATATGCCATGCTAGGGGGTAGAAGACAGCTAGGGCTGGTGAGGTTTTAAGGTCAGATTAATTTGGCAACCTAAGGATCGGCCTGAAGTCACAGTTAGGCCTTAACTTATGTTGTTATGTTATTTCAGACATATGTTGGATCAATTCTAGTTGTTGGGCAATCATGACTTTAGTTTTTGTGGCTGATTTCAGACAGATAGAAGCAAATTACAATAAATTTGATAAGGACAAAAAATGCAAGACTGACGATAATAATGAGACCAACAGTTTGTAATCCTGACCTTAGCTGAGCTCCTATTCCTGGGGGCAACCAGATAAATATGTCAAAGAACTTCAAATTAAGCCATCTGGGGGCAAATTCAGAATGTCCTTTAAGGGATTTTTGCTAGCTATATAAATTAAGAGTTTCAAATTCCACTTGTGCAGAGGTGTCAATCCAGACATAAGAAGACGTATTTGCAATAGTGCAAACACTTCCTTGCACTGCAAGGAGATAATCCAGTACAATGTTACTGTCAAGGACGACTGGACGTCCATCAAAGCCCAAGGACAACTAGACTTTCTGGGGCTTTGATGCTCCTAGTTGCGGACTGGGCATTTCTATTTACTGTGTGGGTTAAATTTCTTATAATATCATCAAAATTGGCTTCCCCAAATCCCTAGAAAGTAACCATGAGATACACATTACATTGATCCCCTGAGTATTCAGCTGGGAGGTCATGTTCTTGCCAGTGTTTGCAATACTTGTTCTCACAGTGATTAGAACACCAGTCTGGACAATATTTTATTATAAATAGGGCTCTTTTGACCTTTTGATGTTATTTGGATCACTGGGGAAGTTTAGCGTTCTTGGAGATTAGTTGAAAGATATGAAAAGGGGCCATGACGTGGCCCACCAGGCACATTCCACTGATTCTCCAACTATCTAATTTTGCATAGGCCCAATTAAACTAAGTCAGTGGGAAGGGGACTCCACAGATTGGGAGGAGTAGTTTGAAGAGTTGCAAACTTCAGGCAGGGTGAGAGTACCTTTTCTGTATATTAGAGCAGTTTTGTGCCTTTGGCAGATGGTAGACTAATAATTGGCACAGGACTGATTGTAACAATGGTGATGCAAAAAGGAAAGTGATAGGTGGTTGAAAATGTGGCTGGTGTTTATCTTACAGGTGGTGACAGTTTAATTATCACGAAGAGTAAGGTGGGTTTTTTCCTTTATTACAGGTGCTGGTAGATGGGTTGCAATTGTCATCTCCCCTTTCTTGAAGCAAGACTTATGGAGTCAGCTTGAATTATGGTGTCTTTGTTTTCCAGTGAAAAATGTGGTCTTCATAGGTGATGTTATAACCCTATGGTGGGTCACAGTGAAGTTGGGAGCTGTGGACAAGTCAGTAACAGGGGTTACAATATGATCTGAGTTCCTGCTAAGACCAGCAGTGGGAAAATGGTGGAAAATCTGAGAAGATTCCACTGCCTGAGAGAGCTGGATCAAAGTATTATCTTGTCAGGCTAGGGACAATGTAAAAATGGTGAGAATAGGAAGAAAATAGAGACATTTTTATAGCTTAAATCAAGTGTTAAGCTCTACAGTTTGGCAAAAGGCTAAAAGTGCAATGGTCCCCCAAATCATAAACAAGAGTCGAAATATGTTAGCAATGCAATTCATGGGTTTCTTACAAGTTAGGTCCAGTATCTTGGGAGAGCTATCTATCCAGATGTCATTTTTCTCTTGCCCTGGCTGAAAAGCTGATATGGTTTGTTACAGGTCAGCCTTAACTGGAGCTCCCCAGCGGCAGAAGTGGTCTACCCAGGTGAATTCATGTTTTCAAAATGAGAAACATGAGATGAGTCAACACCCTTCAACTTAGCTGCTCAAAGATTTGGTAGAAGTGCCTGATATGGTCTCTTCCACCCAGGTCGAAAGAAGTCCTTTATTTGGTGATGTTTCCAGTACGCAAATCTCCAGATTGTAAATCATGACTCAGTTGATCTTTGTCTCCTGGGAGCATGCTGTAAAATAATCTATGAAAAATTGATTTTTTTTAGCAAAAGGTTTAATAAGTCCTTTGCAATAGTGACAAATTTCTACTTTTAATAATGTCAGTTCATATGTCCCTTTGTCTAGGCGCATGGACCTTCATGTTATTTCAAAAGGAGAAAGTTGGTATTTCCAAAGGGTGTAAATAACAGGGTGAGCAACACTCGTGGAAGAGCCTTTGGCCAATAGAATCCCAAAAGCTTCAATTGATTTTGCCAATGGGTTTTTATTATCCTGTTGGTTCGCTCCGCCAAACCAGAAAACTGCAGATGGCAAGCACAGTGAATATGTTGTAATATTGGCCATATTACCTGACTGGTAAAATGCATACCTCGGTCACTGTGGTGCTCAGAAGGAATCCCTCTAAGAGGATGATCTGTTCTAATAAAACTTATTTTATAGTTCTGGGGCTTTGTGGCATGGGAATGCTTCAACCCAGTGTAAAAACATACAAATTATAAGTAAAACATGCTTGTATTCTTGAGATAGTGGCAGCTGGATAAAACCCAGTTGCCATATCTTAAAAGGCACTGATGGTAAAAGAAAATGTTCCCCTAGGTCTACGGCATGGTTTCCCAGGATTGTGTTTATGGCAACTAGTACAACAAGAGTATACTTTTTGAGCAACATCAAGTAATGGTCCCCAATAACACTGTTTTCCCCATGCTATTATTGTATCTGGATTCCAATGAGTTAACTAATAAGCATGTTGAGAAAAGCATAACTGAAGTCTTAGGGGAAGAACAGACTTATCATTTTGCCTATACCATAAACCTGTTTTCGGGAGAGAGTGTCGCTTCCTTGCTTTGTCAAATATTTAGTTTCTTTTCAGGAAACTTTTTCTGTACCTCCTTCAACAGGGTTCTAAATGTGAATGTGTACTTGAAAGGCATTTCATGGATAAAGTTTGGGCTAGAAAAGTTCTTTAGTGCTGCACTTTTGGCTGTAATACCAGTGAAGTGATTGTCCTGGTTTTAGGAGTGTTTAATTTAAAATGTCCAGGAATTTTTACCATGGCCAGTGATTTAGGCCTTGGAGTAGCTTCTAAGAGGTCAGTAACTTCTTGGCCACTCTTGATGGGTTGCCCTGAAGAGGTCAAAAATTCACATTCCTTCCAGAGCATCCCCAATATTAGGGGGCTACTGATACATATCTGCTATCTGTAATCTTTGCAATTGTATTTTCCACCAATTGACATGCTCAATTTAAGGTAATTAGTTCTACTTGCTGAGCTAATTTATTCCTGGAAGAGGGTTGCCTTTTCTGATTTCAGGCAAGGAGACAATAGCATAGCCTGTGCAGTATTTTCCTGAATCATTCCAAAGTTACGAACCATCTATAAACCAGACTTTATCAGCATTGTGCATATGGGTCTCTTGTAAGTCCTGTCTGGGTGTAAGGATTTAATCAGTCAAGACCACACAGTTGTGAGATATTTTATTGGAGGGTAATGGCAGCAGGGTGGCAGAGTTAAGGTTGTTGCATCAGTGTAATGATGGGAATGTTTGGGAAAGACAAGAGGAGAACTTCACGTGAAGCAAGTCTGCTGACAGAAAAATGCTGGGCATAGTGAGAATTCAGCAGATTTTCACAGGGGGGACATAGAGAGTGAGAGAGGAACCCATAATAATGTCTTCTATTGCTTTGGGGAGCATGATAGTATCTAAAATTGCCCTCATGCAGAGCAGCAAATTTTGCTACTGCACCTGTTGTCTGCAGTAACCTATAGCAATCTATAGGTCTATTATTGTCCCCATGTTTTTGAGTTAGAATCCCAGAGCTCTTCCCTTATCTTCATGTACAAATAAGAAAAGGGAGGTCGTAATTACAGTGCCCAGGATAAAGGCCGTCAGAAGACTACCCTTAATGCTTTCTGTAGCTATTAGTCCTTCTGGGATCCACATAAGAGGATGCAGTCGGATTATCTTTAGCAAGGCATATGGGGCAGAGCTAGTAAATAAAAATTGGCTGTCTCACTCTAACAATATCTGGCCAGACCTAGAAACCCTCTGAGTTGTTTTTTGGCAGAAGGCTCAGGAAAGACCTGAATTCTTTTTATTCTTTCTGGATTTATTAGCAACCTGTCTTTGAAAATCAAATGTCCTAGGTGTTTTAATTGGTTTTAGAACACTGAGGTTTTCTATAAAGAGCTATGTCCCTGTAGGGCCAATTGCTTTTATATTTTTATTTCTAAGAACCACCAAGCTGTAGGAACAAAGATGAATGTTATCTATATATCGTAGGCATAAGAGTAGAGCCTCCTGAGTAGACCAGATCATCTAGGTCAGAGGTCAACATTTAGGAAAATAAGCTAGACTTTCAGTATATCCTTGAGACAGGGCAGTCCAGCTACACTGGTGGTTATTCCTAGTGAAGGCAAACAGGTATTGGCTGTCTGTATCCACTGCAATACTAAGAAAGCACAGCATGGAAAAAAACAAATAAATGCCTGACTTCTGGTTGATACTGTTGATAAGAAAGCATGAGGCTTATGTAACCATAGAATGTCTTGGAATTATAATGTTATTTGTTGCCCTCAAATATTGAACAAAACATCAACCCTTTTTACTTGGTTTTCTAAATGGAAGAATTGTAGTGTTTCAGGGGTTAATAGAAAAGATAATTACATACATTTTTATATAATCTTGCATTAGGGGCTTTATTCCTTCAATTGTATCTGGTATCTACTCTTTACGTAAAACCAGATTATATTAGGTGAATGTTTAGTTGGATTTACTTCAACCTTAATAGGGGTGGCTGAAATTATTTTTCCAATGTTTGTGGATGATCGTGTCCATAAATGGTCTGGTAGTGTTTGATATAGGTTATTCGCATCATTCACTGGTTCTGAAATGTTTCATTGGATTTGTATAGCAACATTTCCAGCGTCTGTACTCTCAATATCTATAGGTTGAGTTTTCCATCCCTTTGAATTATATTCCATGTTCACAACCATTTCCCTTTATTGGAAGAAGGAAATGTGTGCATTGGAAATGTCTAAAATAAAAAATAATAAATTATACTAAGATGATATATGGGAGCTGAAGGAACAAGCAAAGTGGAAATAATACCAGCAAGTATCTCTTGTTGAAATTCCGAAAGTTGGAACTGATAGACAGTCAGGTTGTCTACATACCCCTTCCATTAGAAAATATTTGTTACTCTGAGGAAGGGGGCAGTTTTAAGGCAGTTGGGTTGAGAACAGAGCAAATGGCATGGGATCAATGAGGGCCCAGGTCTGTTCTCCATTTATTAACATGACTATTTTCCCAAGGGTGTTAGTTTGTAAGCAGAAATAGAAAAGCCTCCTTTTAATTCTCAAGTAGGCTCATTCTTCCTTGGAAGATGGTTTTTGCTGGACTTGCCATTTTAAGTTTTGACAATCCCCTTGAAGTGATCAGGTTCTCTGTAACAAAAGAAGATGCCCTGTTGGTCATTAGGGGTTGCTGGCTTTCTCTCAGGGGGCTTATTCTGACATGTTTGCTGCTGGAACTGCATGCTTATGACCTTTAAAGTCTTGTTTTTCTCCTTCTAAAATTCTTCAGAATTTTAGAGAGTTGGACAGCTGGATAGACAAGGTCATGCATTTGGATTGTCATCCAATTATTTTGGTCCCAGTTTTCTAAAATGGCTAAGTTTTTATTTAGCCCATTAAGAAAGGCAGAATTTAAAAGAACCCCATTGTGATCATTCTAAAGGCTGGCATTGGCCACACCAAAATATTGCTCAAAACTTTTCTTTTTCCTTAAATTATTCAGTTATCAATGATGGGTTCATCTGGCCTCTTTACCTTGCTAGTTCTTATTCCAGTCAACATGCTTAGGGAAAATTTGCAATATAGCCCAGTGGAAAGCATTTCCTAAGGGAAAAACCCATTCCTAATCCTCCTCTGCATTTTGTTAAAATCATCTTGTGGATTAACCCAATTAGCTCATTGCAGCCATTCTGTGGCCTTTCATTATGAGACTAACATGTGCATTAACAGATAAAAATTCAAGTATCCAGGATCATCCAGGTGCAAACAATGCAATGACATTATTATGACAATAATTTCAAATAAGATTATTTTTCAAACCCGAAGGGGTCTTTTGTAGGGCTTGGGAAATTCTTACCATGACACTTACTATGACAATTTCAAATCAACATATTTTTTTGTTGTTGTTGGGAAACCCCAAGAGGTTTTTGTAGGGTTTGAGAAATTCTTGACAATATTTTTAAGTTCAATTCTAGTCCAGGTTTTATAGATATGAGCTGGTTCCCCTTGCCTCATTATGTATTTGGTTTCAAAGGGAATCGTTATGACAGGGGACTGGGAATAACTTTCAGGAAGGGAAAGGAGGCTAGCTGAAGAGCAGAGGGAGGAGAGAACTTAGGCAAGAGAGTTCAGAAAGATCAGGATACATGGGCCGATAAGCATAAGGAATGGTTGTGGGACAGAGAGAAGGAATTTCTTCAGTTCACAAATGGCTTCAGCGAGTTTTTTGTTAACTTCTTGGAGACAGGCAATCTTGTCTATCCCTCACTTGGAAGCATCAGCATAGCATTAAAAATAAGCTTTCCATTCACTTCGACACATTCTGAACCCAGTGTTTTATAATTGTGCATGCAAATTAACTAATTTGGGAATTTAAAGGGACCCCATTATGGCTATTGTAATTTGGGGTGATCTCAAGTTATAATGGAGCATTTGTCTAATATTTGTAAGACAAAGCTCTGTAGATGTTAAACATAAAACCAGCTAGCGTCTCCAAATGGAGCTGCCTCCTCAGGGAGCCCTAGGACTTGGACAATTGTTACCTGTAGTTTAGAGGCCTGAATCACTCATAACCCAGCTCTAGGAAATGTGCTGCCTATAAGTGTGGTTCCTCAGGGTGTCACCACTGAGGCGGATCCACTCTTGGACATGGGTCAGTCAGAAACTCTTAAGTCTCCAGAGGGTCACAGAGTCTCACAAGTGTCCAGAGGGTCACAAAGGGCTCACAGGTGCTGAGTGTCCAGTCTTTACGTGCACTGGCTGGCAGAGTGGGAGAAGTTACAGATGTTCCTCTGAGAGAAGAAGCCCTGTTAGGCTGCTGCACGTCACGGATAGAAGTCCTGACGTAGCTGTTAAGTCTTTCATCATGGAGACTGCCCTAATCTTTGAAGAACCCACTCTCATAAATTAGGGAAAGGAAATCCGAGAGAGATGGATCACGGGTGAAAGAAGTCAGGTTTCCAAAATGAAAAGTCACAACACAACAAGATCTCAGCTGAGGATGAAAGCAAACTTCTGACTCAAAACCTATATGTTGGTGGAAAAACATTGTCATCTCCTAACATAAGTAGGAAAGGCAGAAACAGAGACCCTTATTCTGAAAGTGTCAAAAGAGAAACAGCCCACATAAAATCTAGACCTCAAGCACAAAAAACGAGGTCTGAATTCAGGAGTATCACCCACAATGCCCAATGGGACTTCTGAAGATGAAGAACACAATGAGTTCATGCTGGCTGTAAGCATCAATTTCAAAAAGAAATTCCATGCTGAATCCTACTGAGTATGCCAGAATATCTATCTGAAAGGAAGAATAAAGGGGAATGCATATAATAAAGTTTATTTTGGACCAAATTTGAGGATTGCAATCAAGGAAACACTCTACTAAACCAAGCTTGAGAGGTTCTCTGAGTTAGTACAGTTACAAGCATGTTTTAAAAGACAAAATGGGAAGGTACAGCAAGGCAGTCTCAGATTGCTCACATAGAAATACCATTTGTTAATAGAGATAAGCTGGCAGATGATGACTAAAGGCTAGAGTGTTTTGAAACAGCCATTACAATATGTGATTAGGTCAGTTCTTTGATTTTCTCACATAAGCAGGAAGGGTCCAGGAAGTTCAGGGAAGTTACTGGGGGCTCATGTCTCCTTTCATTTGATGATTTTAACTTAGTTCACCTATGACTGTCCAATTTTTTTCAGCTGTTACCTACAATCCTCCAAAATCCTTTGCCCTCTCTTTTTCCTTCGGACAAACCTAATGCAATCTCATCATTATGTTTGGCTTTTATAAAAACAAAAGGAGATGATTGTTTGATGTCTTTCATGCCATGGAACCCTACTTTCCCTAAGACAGAGAAACTCAATAGGAATGGCTGCTTGACGGGAAAGAGAAATGGAAACCACACACAGATAACTCAACTGATTGTCTTCCCTCATATGCTGGAGCAAAAAAAAAAAAAAATGATATGCAGTTCAGGTGCCATGGCTCACCCCTGTAATCTGAGCATTTTGGGAGGCTGAGGCAGACAGATCATCTGAGGTCAGGAGTTCGAGATCAGCCTGGCCAACATGGTGAAACCTCGTCTCTACTATAAATACAAAATTAGCTGGGCATGGTGGTGCACACCTGTAATCCTAGCTACTAGGGAAACTGAGGCAGGAGAATTGCTTGAACCAGGGAGGCAGAGGTTGCAGTGAGCAGAGATCACACCAATGCACTCCAGCCTGTGTGACAGAGCAAAACCCCATAAAAATTAAAAAAAAAAAAAAAAAAAAAAAAGGATGCGATGGGATATCAGACCCACACTTAAGTTCCATGAAGCCTGCTCTTATCAGTGTGATATGGAATAGGGTTTCTCCCTCCTAGATCCTCAGATTTCTCACCTGTGCAAGGTGAAGGATGAGAATTTCCCTCTGACCTTTCTCCTGGAAATTCTCAGTCACACGAGTGCTCATATTTTCTCCAATATTAGTTTCCGGATGCAGACCTCACTAGTTTAGCCTCCCTCTTATCTTTTAGTGTGATCATGTCCCCCTCCTTCCATGAAGGTGTGGAGGTTCTTCTTTTTATCAAATTTATCTTTGTACTTGAAGCCCTTTGCATCACCGCTAAGTACTAAGCAGAAACAACACGGGTTAGGATGAACGGCATGCTTGGAGGATTCACCCGAAAAGTAAGATGGTGGTGGTGCTTGTCTATATATATTGGTTCTTTCTTAGATGTTAGTAAATAAAAGTTGCTGTGGGCTCCTTTCTTTTACATTATTTCTCAAAAAAGGAGTATATCCGTCATTCTTGCCTCTTTTATGATTTCAATGAAAGCTGTGTGGTTATGTATATGTCAAGTGTATTCCTAGGATTTGAAGATAGAATTTAACTGAAGAAGCCAACAGAAAAAACACAAGAGGGAAGGAAAGAAAGAAGAGAAGGAGGGAGGGTGAAACGGAGGAAGCCACTTGCTCTCTTTGCTACAGGTAAGCAAGCTGTCGCTCTTAGGCCATATGGATTCCATGACCCCTCTGGCCAGCTTAGGTATGAACTCCAGACATTTCCCCGGAAGGTGGCCATCCTCCTGACAGCTCTTGAATATCTACGATAAATGCATGAGAATAGCCACCACACTGAAACTATTTTTAAGAAGCATTCTCTAAGAAAGTTTTCCTTTGTTCTCCCACTTTATACCTGTCACCTTGTGGTGTGTTATTTGCTAAGTTAATAGTGTCCACAGTTATCAAACAATAGAGAAAAGTAAGCCTGTGTTAATGATAGCAATCAAAAACCAGCATAAAAAGCATGTTTTGCTGATAGTTTATGAAGCTGTCTCTGTCATATTTGAAAAGGCGTCATTCTCCCCTACTTTTCCACAAGTATTCTGAAACCACAGCCTCTGTCAGTCCCACTCCTTGCTGTATGTCTCCCTCTCCCTTGATTTTTGTATTCTCAGAGAATGCTGAAGGTAATTTAGTTATAAAAAAGCACAGGTGAAGGAATTTGATTTTTGAAAATATATCAATTTGCTTTGAAAAGAAGTACTCAAACTTTTTGAGCAAATCCTGGGATTGACTAGACTTTGATTTGGAGAAATGTGACGCCATTGTTGAGTATAAAAGTAGAAAATCGCTGGGCGTGGTGGCGCACGCCTGTAATCCCAGCACTTTGGGGGGCCTAGACGGGTGGATCACAAGTTCAAGAGTTCGAGACCAGCCTGGCCAATATGATGAAACCCCGTGTCTACTAAAAATATAAAAATTAGCCAGGCGTGGTGGCAGGCACCTACAGTCCTAGCTACTCAGGGGGCTGAGGCAGGAGAATCTCTTGAACCTGGGAGGCAGAGGTTGCAGTCAGCTGAGATCACACCACTGCACTCCAGCCTGGGCAACAGAGCAAGACTCCATCTCAAAAAAAAAAAAAAAAAAAGGAAGTAGAAAATCACAACTGGGCACGGTGGCTCACAACTGTAATCCCAACACTTTGGAAGGCTTAGGCCGGCAGATCACGAGGTCAGGAGATTGAGACCATTTCAGATAACACAGTGAAACTCAGTCTCTACTAAAAATACAAAAAATTAACCGAGCGTGGTGGCATTCACCTGTAATCCCATCCCAGCTATCAAGAGGCTGAGGCAGGAGAATCGCTTGAAACCAGGAGGCAGAGGTTTCAGTGAGCCATGATACCATGCCACAGCATTCCAGCCTGGGCAACAGAGCCAGACTCCATCTCAAAAAGAAAAAAAAAAAAAAAAAAAAGAAAAAAAAAAAAAAAAGAAAAGAAAAAAAAGAAAGAAAGAAAAAAAAAATCACATGTATTTCTGCTTCAAGGTTAAGAGGGACTAACTCCATGGTACCACTGGGAGTGATTCCACCAGTGGAAGTATTCCTAACAGTCTATTTTGTTTCAGAGTGCCACCAGGCCAGAATATTAATATGCTCTAGTAATAATATACCACACCTAAAGGAGACAGCAGATAAGAAAATACTTGGAGCGGCCGGGCGTGGTAGCTCACTTCTGTAATCCCAGCACTTTGGGAGGTGGAGGCGGGTGGATTACGAGGTCAAGAGATCGAGACCATCCTGGCCAACATGGTGAAACCCCGTCTCTACTAAAAAAATACAAAAATTAGCTGCGCGTGGTGGCATGCGCCTGTAGTCCCAGCTACTCGGGAGGCTGAGGCGGCAGAATTGCTTGAACCCGGGAGGCGGAGATTGCGGTGAGCCCAGATGGCGCCACTGCACTCCAGCTTGGTGCCTGGTGACAGTGAGACTCTGTCTCATAAAAAAGAAAGAAAAAAAAAAATACTCGGAGCTTATCAAGTAGGAAAATGGGACTAAAGTTCCTATTTTAGTAACAAATATCTTTTACTTGATTGCTACATGTTTGCATTAGTCAAGAAATTCAGGGTAATTGGACATAAAGTTATCAACTTGAATCATCCTCCCACCTTTCAACCGTAGAAATATGCACTGCAATGAAAAAGATGAGCAAACTTCTAGTGGCACAGCTGACATACAGCTAGAGAAATTTTCACCAACCAAGACTCAGTGGTACCCTTAGTCAAAAAGTGGGGCTCAATCAGCTAAGACAGAAATAGGCAGTACTCTCCCAGGGAGTTTAGACCATGTTCCCACTCCAGCGTATTACATCTGTGGATAGTCCTCCTTCAGCGCTGGTTCAGTTACTTCGGTTTCCAGAAAAGTAATGAGTCCGCTGCTGAACCTAGGGAAAAGTTCCTGCATTCCTGGGTGAAATGAAGATGAAATTGCAGAGCCTGGAAGGATAAAGTAGATGGCATGATTTGTGTTTACAAGGAAGGGTGTTTGTGTGTGTGTGTGCATGTGTGTGTGTGTGTGCAATTGTTTGTGTGTGCCTAACCCATTGTTTTTGAAGAGATGGAATTATGACTTACATAGTACTTTACCTTATGCAGTAAGTAGTAAACTAGATTCTTCATGCTAAGTGAACCAGATACAGTAGTAGGATTAAGGAGACTTGTTCCTCAGGCAGATGGATTTACAAGCAGTGAAAGACTGCAGAACAGCAGAAATGTTAGCAAGTACAAAATCGAACACTTCATATTAGACCTGATTATATACATAAATAATAGATAAACTATAAGATGAAATTCCAACTGTGCGACCACCAGTATGAAGCAGGCATCAAACTCTCAGGACGTGTTTCAGGCCCCACAGAATACATGCTGTCCTTTGCTGTAGCTTGGTGGGAAGGCTCTGTGTCCCCTCAGTCCTCCAGGCTGCTGCCCTGACCAAAGCTGAAGGGACCATCCACCTACCTGTGTCAGTAGATTCTGAGCTCACCGAGACTCCTCCGAAGTAATGGATAAAGGGCAAACAAAAACAAATCATCAATTTAAAAGGATAAAGCCTTGAACTCACTTGTACAGAAATAACATTTTTAGGGGGAAATAGTAATGCTAATAATAAATTCCTGCAAGAGATGGAAGAAGGAACAATTCCCTGTGAGCCCAGCATTGAGTACATAGTAGTTGAACATCCCAGTATTGAACACTTGGTTTTTAGTTGAGAATAAATTAAGAACAAATGTCATTTTAAATGGGATTAAAATGAGGTTTCCTTTAAGATACCGTCTATCCTGTCTCTCATTCTTTATCTGTCTTTGCTACATCCAGTGACTTTTCTCAGCCCCTTCAGCCCAGTTTTCATGGGACTTCAGCACATTCACATTTCCTTCTTTATTTTATTCTACAAAAGAGTGCAGTACTGCGCTAATGTGTCTCTCCTGTTTCGACTCTTACCACATCTCCCAGACCTCCTGCTCTGGTTTTGCCTCTTCCAGTTCCGAAGTTTCAAGGCCCAGTTAACAAATCCCACCTCTAAGAGGCCTTCCTTGATTTCTTTAAGTGCTGATGACCACTCTGCTCTGTACCTCTGTGTCACTCAACTTGTTACATTTTCCTGGAAGATTACAGCATTTTGCTTTATAATGTAGTGATTTATTTAATTGACTAGAGGGTACTCCTTCAGCAGCAAGAACTTTCTCAGCCTCACAAATGCCCCCTCACATTAGCAAATATAGCAATAACATATTTGTTCCCTACATTATATTCTAGTGAAAAACATGCAAAATTGAATTATTAAAAATTGAAACCTGGATCTCTCATCAAATACTTGTCTTTGGACTAATCAATCTCCCTCCTGTGTCTCTTTTTTTGTCGTAATTTTTCCCAATACAAATCTATATGTCACGTATTTGTTTATACCAGCCATTGTTGTTAAATGACGGAGTGTTAGCTGACTTGTCTTGTTTTCATAGCTGACATCCTCACTGTGTTGAAATGAACCACTTCTTTGAAAATAGTAGTACTCAGTAAACTTAATTTCTTGTCCTGTAATTGTTACCTTAAAATCAGTAAACGATACCTAATTGTAATTTAAATAATTATTTAGTAATAAAATCATAATTTAGGTGGGTCATTTGACAAAGTAATATGGTTTTTCTTATTGTCTATGTGTTAAAAAAAATGGTGTGTAATTTAAATGTCAAATCGAATTTAAAATATGTTTCCAAGTTTCTGAGGATGTACCATGCCTTGCTATTAATTACAAGCTTTATTAAGAATATAGCTATTTATTTTATCAAATATTTTATAATGCACATTACATTTTAATTTTTATGCACATTACATTTTAAATTGCTTTATCACTACAAAGAATTTGATGATTGGACTTTGCTTCAATTTTTCTTCTCAAGGAGCTCCAAACACTGACACGGACAAGCTTTCTTTACTAGCTAATGAATTCTCCCCTCAGGGGTGAATTTTGCAGCTTGTCAATTTTGAATGAAATTGTTGTGGTTTAAAAAAAATAGAAAATTTTTATACAAATAAATTTGAAATTCTGTAGCAATTAAAACAGCTAAATCCTAGTATTAACTTATTATTACTTAGAAAACTCAAGTATGTCTCATAGTTTTAAAAAGGCTTCCGCTTTAATGAAGCAGGAAATATAATGTAGAATAAGACAGTATTTTAATTAGCAATCTCAATACACGGTTATTCTCTAATAGTCTATCCAGTTGCTGAATCGTCACTAGCTGGTAAATAAAAGATTGATAAAAACCTGCCTCAGTGCTGTGACTACATAAATTGACACATCCCATACACCTGAGAGAGAGTTGAACCTGTGCAAATTGTTGGGAGTTCAGGGTACATTTAATAATGAAATTACAGCATCTGTCACTTTTTTTTTTCTTTTAACGACCTGTGTTGAAAGGAAGTCATACATGCACAATTATCAATAGGCAAATATAAAATAAAGATGGCTTTATACTGCAGTCTAGGTGGTGTTTACTCTGGTGTCCCGAGGTGTATAGGTTCTTTCTTACTGTGTAGGAAGTGGCTGAGTATCTACTTTCTTTTACTGACATTGCTAGCGGGGGAGCAGGGCTGGCCAGACCCATGGAGGAGGCTCACTCACTGCACCTGGCACAGGGACCAGAGTGTGAAGGAGAGATTGCCAAGAATGGCTGCAGACTTGAGTCACTCACCTTCCTCCACCTGAGAAATGAGGGTCCAGGAAGCCTCTGGACTCTGAGCTGTGAAGCTCAGGGGAGGAGGCATTCCATTTATTAGCCTCCTGTGTAGGTGAGGGGTTTAAACCTTCTAGCGCTAGGCAGACTGCCCTGCCAGTGAGGTCTAGGCTTCAGAGCTTCTGATTTTACCTGCACCTTTCAACCTGTCAAGGCTCTAGGGGGCACCACCATAATTGTTCACTAGTGTATATATATGGTTTTCCTTACTGTGTATTTGTAAAAATGTCTATTTGTAAATGTAAAATAATGTCTAATTGTTCACTAGTGTATATATATGGTTTTTCTTATTGTCTATTTGTAAAAATAATGGTGTGTAATTTAAATGTTAAAACGAATTTAAAATATGTTTCCAAGTTTCTGGAAATTTATAATACGTTTCCAAGTTTCTGTATATGTACACACACACACATATATACACACACACACATTTGTGTATATGCATGCATAAACACAGATGTATATGTATATACACAAACATACATATATACACACATACATATTTACATAGATATTTATGTATACATACTTATACATCTATACATAAATATGTATGTACCTATGTGTACATATATGTACATACATACATTTCTGGTGTTGCAGTAGGTTTGAGCATTTGGGAGTTACTCTGAAATGCTTAAATAGGATGTATGTAGTCTGGTTTTATTCCATTTGTGCTTTGCTGTTACATTCTGAATATTTAGGTCTTTGCTAGTGGGTTCCAGAAGGATGAGTTCCAAGAATGCTCACCTGCCCCTCTGTGGATTCACCTGGCGTTGCATCACGGGAGGGGCGAGCACTGCACATGTGTGACGAAGGAAGGAAAAGAAGATTTGAAAGCAGGATTTGGTTGGGGTTTTTCCTAAATTAACAAAACCTTTGAAATTTATATAGCTTTACCAATAAGAAACTGTGTGGCTGGAAAAAAATTCAAGTTACCAGTAATATTTTTTGAACAGCAGTTCTAGAGGAAGACTGATTTTTTTTTAATTATTCCCAACCAAAGAACTGTATTTCAAAATAATTGCATATGAAGAAACAAAGTATACGCAACCAAAAAGGAGAAAACTAAAACAAGGTTTCAAGTAATTTATCAAGAAAATAGGTTATTTTTCCAGATTTTGTAATGTTTTTAGTATTTTTCAGGTTAAACAATTTTACTTCATTGTGATATGTTTTCTCATTCTAAATTTATATTTGTTTTTTATACCTAAGATGATTTTATGTGTAATTTTTTGTTCTTTTTCTTAAAGGGATTATCTAAACTTCTTAAATGCCAATCCTCAGGAAAACTTCATGGTTTAGAGTAGAAGTGTGAGTATGATGGAAATGAAACCTCTTTTGATCCCGTTTTTGTGCTTGATGATAACAGTAAGTGACGATGAAGATGATGATAACAGTGATTGGGGGAAGAATTTCCAAAAGGTTTTCTAGCCCCATGAGAACGATAGGTGAGATTTTGCAGGGAAGTACACAGTAGACAAAGAGGCGCCCCGTTCTCAGCCATAATTATACGAGACATAGTTTCTCTTAGTAATGGAAATTAATCAGGTGAGACTGGAAGTTGGGATGTTTTGGAAAGAACAGAGTAAGGGGAAAGAGCTGTGATTTAGTTGAAGAAATAGCAAAGGGTCAGGTTTGAGGCCAGACCTCAGATAGTCTTGAATACTTTGGAAAGAGAGAGGCTTTTCAGTATTAGTAATAGGGCACCTTTGAAAATTTTTATTGAGGATGTGATGTGGGTATCTGTACTTTTGGAATAAACCAACTATGCCCAGAATTGCTAGTGATAATGTTTCTAAAATATTCCAGTTTTTCCCTTCTAGAGAATATGTGTAAGTCCTATAGGAGCTACATCGGTTTAAAACAAAAAGAAAAGCAACCTGATTTAAAAATATAAAATTAAAAAGAAATCAGACACACTAAAGATTGTTCTGCAGGTGTTTCCATAAAGTCTAGTCTGAAGAGCTTATTAATTCTTACTAACTAGTCTTCTGCCACATTTGATAAGGGTGATTAGAGAATGAACTACTCACTAAGCATTATTGTTGCATAACGTAAATTAGCATAACTTTTTTTTTCCTCCTCCTTTTTAGTTTGTGGCCCAAGCTTAGTCTATCTCATCCCCATCTGTTTATCTCCTTTGATGTTCTCAGTAACAAGTGATAGTCACTTGGGCCTCTCAGCTATCATTTGCAGAAATAAAACCTGACACGGCTTTCATAAAATAATGTCAATACTATATCAAATTTCTCTCAACATTTTCCAACACAGCTGCTGAAACCGAGAGAAACAAAAACTACCTTCAACCATAATTTATACAATCATAAATGGAGTGGAATGTTCCCCTTAAAAACAGGCTGGATATTCCATAAACAAGATGATAAATCACCAAGATTTCATTGTTGCTTTCTTTCCTTCTTTCGAAGTAATTGGAAAAGTTCTGTTGCTTTGCTGTTTGTTTTTGTTTTTTGACTAACTTCTGGTAAGTTCTCCCTATAAAGGTGATGCATATTTGTTAAGACATGCTTTTGAAACCATGTGACCAGATGAAACTGGATAAACATTTGGAAAGAAAAAACAAAGTATTTTTCTACTGCTGCGACAAATAATCTGTAAGCATTTTATTAAAACTTTAAGATCGAAATGAACTACTGTTTATAATTTATAACATCCGAAAACTTGAAGACAAAGTTAGAAATAAGTTTACTCAGGTTGGGAAGGCAGAAAGGAAGTGGCTATACCACAGTACGAAAGTCGATTTGTGTAATCTGAAGGAAGGAAAATGTTAAGAAATGGGAATTATTCATTTATTCTCTTAACTTTGAAGAGGGAATATAAGGTCATTTAACTACCAAAATGAGAAGCTCTGAATCTCTCATTATTCTGAAATAATAATCCGAATTAACAAAAGAAAACATAACAGAAACTATGTGTTCAGGACTAGAAAAACTGAGCATCATAGGCACAGGGTATCTTCACAGTTGAGCGGGTGCCGTGCTAGGGTGGTACCCAAGTTAGACATCAATGAGGAAGTCCTAAACATGCCACAGATGTGATGGCATTATGAGAAATACATACATATGTGCAGGTTAACCTTAAAGAGTAGACAGATTTATAAGAAGAAATATAGACCTGAAAGATATAGGCAAGTGGATGTAGAAACGTTTTAACCTGTTTAGTAATCAGAGTTAGCTGTGGACTGACTGAGAAAAGTCAAAATAGGAAGCTCAAGAAGTGATCTAGAAATTTGCTTGCTAAATAGTTCTTAGAATACTATTCTTGGCCTAGTAGTTAATGGATTACTGGGTTATTGCAAAAATAAATTTTTCAATGTTGGTTTCAATGAGTTAAACATGTTTTTCTTCTGCAAAATGTATTCATGTCTTTAACATACTAATAGGCATTGTGACTTTCCTAACAAACTGATAACATGCAAACTTTCACAACCCTTTTGATGACAGAGCCACTTTTTATAAATGCCTGTTTCTAGAACTATTATAGTCCATTGCATACAAACTTGGAACAAAAATGCTTTATAGGAATATCATAAGTCTCAATTAAAGTTTGGTTTAGGCAGCAGTTATAAAAACTGGAAGCAAATTTCAGAGAATGTGTCATAAGGCAGAGTTATTAAAATTCCACATAGATCCCTAGGCAAAATTCTTGGTGCCCGTAATCTACTAGATGTACAATTTCTTCTCAGAAGACACAATTCATCTCAGACTAAGAATTTTGCTTAGGGAAGTCTGCAAACCTTAATCCCGAGAGCTAAATTAAAGGCAGGTTGACTTATCTGCAAGGATCTCAGCAGAGTTGAACAGAATTCAGGTAGATGGCAGCCTGAGGGTACAGGCTCCTGACTTCTTTAAATAACAAGGTGAAGGATATGAGACAAGGCAAGTCTGTGGACCCACAGGTGTCTGGGAAATTCCTGAAGACTATCCAAGGGCATGGTCTGCAGTGGTGATTTTTTTTTTTTTTTTCGTCCAGATTTGGACCACATGGAGGAGTTTCTTCTTGAGTCTTGGTGAAGTCTGACTCCGGCTCCGGTACTGAGAGGCTTCAGAAGAGAGTGTGTGAGTTGTCTGATCCTGGACTGAAATCTGGGGAAAAGGATGATAGACAATAGCATGAAGATTACAGAAAAGGAAGAGAAATATTTTCTACCAGATAAGCTTGCTGGACAGCTGAGAAGGGTTGTGCCTTCCCCTGCAGTCTCCTGCCTCTGTTGAAGCACCCTTGCCTTGGGGAGTTGATCTGTCCAAGATTAATTAAATGGGGTTTTTCCTTGAGGTAAAAAGGGGGTTTTCCAAAATCCCCTCATGGACAGAAATTCTCTAACAAGTGTCCATTGTTTTCAGAAGTTACTCGTGTGTTCCTTCCTTTCCAACTCATAAAAAGCACCATGAACATGGACAGAATTGTTATAAAAGTCTTCTCATAAATGATTAAACATTTAAGTCAGAAAGAACAATAGCATTATCTCATTGTTGCTAATGAATGTAAATAACTTGTCATTATTTTATATATGCTGATTCATGGGATGTTTATGCAATGTCTCACTTTTCTTGTGATTTTCAACCTCTTCATTAAACAGTCTTCTCATCCTCCCTGGCAGGATGTGGATGCTGAACCCCACTGTATGTCCATTTATCAAGAACCTTAGTCTTCTGATAAGATGCCTTGAGCACTGTGTCCAAAAGAGCTCTCATTGTAATTGGGTCTGAAATATACATAATAATGGTACCTTTAATTCTAGAAAATGACAACCGTAGAAGGGAATTAATGACGGGAATAATTATCAAGAAACTGGATTCAATCATGTTAGAATTTAGATACTGTCAAGCGGAAAACTGCTAATGCAGATGTTTGTTTTGGCTTTATTCGGTAGGTTTATCAAACGAGGAGAATGTGAGAAAATATGAGGAATGGCCCTGCAAGTGATTCTGCTCAGTGGTCCATCCTGGAAACACAGTTGGAGCTTGATGCATGGTTCAGGAACGTGATATACCTTGCACTACATTCTCTGTCCTCTCTACACAATTCAGCAATTCTTTTTAGGTAGGAGCACAAAAGTCTCTCTGTTTTTTTCAAATATTTGTTGTAAACATCTTGACTTTGAAGAAAAACTGTCAGCTCAACTGGATACTGCTTCAGGATTACAATCTTTTTTTTAATTTATTTTTTATTTTAATAGGTTTTTGTGGAGCAGGTGGTGTTCTTTAGTGGTAATTTCTGAGATTTTGGTGCACCCATGATCCAAGCAGTGCATGTGTAGTCTTCATCCCTCACTCCCTTCCCTCCCTTTCCCCTGAATCCCCAAAGTCCACTGTATCGTTCTTATGCCTTTTGTGTTCTCATAACATAACTCCCAATTATGAGTAAGAACATATGATGTTTGATTTTCCAATCCTGAGTTACTTTACTTATAATTATAGTCTCCAAGCCCATTCAGGTTGCTGCAAATGCCATTATTTCCTTTTTAATGATTGAGTGCTATTCCACGGCATATACTTATCACATTTTCTTTATCTGCTTGTTGATTGATGGACATTTGGGCTTGTTCCATATTTTGCTATTGTAATTGTGCTGCTATAAACATCTGTGTGCAACTGTCTTTTTTGTATAATGACTTACTTTCTTCTGGGTAGATACCTAGCAGTTGGATTGAGAGATCGAATGGTAAATCTACTTTTAGTTCATTAAGGAATCTCCACAGTATTTTCCATTCTGGTTTTACTAGTTTACATTTTTTATTTTTTTTATTATGGTCAGTCTTGCAAAAGTAAGATGGTATGGCATTGTGGTTTTGATTTGCATTTTTCTGATAGTGATGTTGAGCATTTTTTCACATGCTTCTTGGCCATTCGTATGTCTTCTTTTGAGAATTGTCTATTCATGTCCTCAGCCCACTTTTTGAAGAGATTTCTTTTTTTGCTGATTTGTTTGAGTGCTTTGTAGATTATGGATACTAGTCTTCTGTTGGATGTATAGATGTGAAGTTTGTCTCTCACCCTGTGGGTTTTCTGTTTACTGATTATTTCTTTTGCTGTGCAGAAGCTTTTTAGTTCAATTAAGTCCCGTCCATTCATCTTTGTTTTGGTTGCATTTGCTTTTGGGTTCTTGATCTTGAAGTCTTTGCCTAAACCAATGTCTGATAGGGTTTCTCCAGTGTTATCGTCTAGAATCTTTATGGTTTCAGGTCTTAAATTTAAGTATTTGATCCATCTTGAGTTGATTTTTGTATAAGCTTAGAGATGAGGACCCAGTTTTATTCTTCTACATGTGGCTTGCTAATTATCTCTCCACTGTTTGTTGAATAGGCTGTCCTTCTCCACTTTGCATTTTTGTTTGCTTTGATGAAGGTCAGTTGGCTGTAAGTATTTGGTTTTATTTCTGGGTTCTCTATTCTGTTTGATTGATCTATCTGCCTATTTTTATACCACTACCATGCAGTTTTGGTGACTATGGCCTTATGCTACAGTTTGAAGTTGGGTAATGAAGTGCCTCCAGATTTCCTCTTTTTGGTTGGTCTTGCTTTGGCTATGTGGCTCGTGTTTTGTTTCATATGAATTTTAGGATTTTTTTTTTCTAGTTCTGTGAAGAATGATGGTGGTATTTTGATGGGAATTGCATTGACTTGTAGATTGATTTTGGCAACATGGTCATTTTCACAATATTGATTCTATTCATCTATGAGCATGGAATGTGTTTCCGTTTCTTTGTGTCATCTATGGTTTCTTTCAGCAGTGTTTTATAGTTTTTCTTGTAGATGTCTTTCTCCCCCTGGGTTAGGTATATTTCTAAGTATTTTATTTATTTATTTATTTTGTAGCTTTTGTAAAGGGGGATGAGTCCTTGATTTGATTTTCAGTTTGGTCACTGTTGGTATACAGCAGAGCTACTGACTTGTGTACATTGATTTTGTATCATGAAACTTTGCTGAATTTGTTTACCAATTCTAAGAACTTCTTGGGTGAGTCTTTAGGGTTTTCTAGCTATAAAATTATGTAGCCAGAAAACAGCAACAGTTTGACTTCTCTTTACCAATTTGTATGTTATTTCCTTTTCTTGTTTGATTGGTCTGGCTAGGATTTCCAGTACTATGTTGAATAGAAGTGGTGAAAGTGGACACCCCTTTCTTGTTATCAGGGGAATGCTTTCAACTTTCTCCTATTCAGTATAATGTTGGCTGTGAGTTTGTCACAGATGGCTTACATTACCTTAAAGTATGCTAATTTTGCTAAGGGTTTTAATCATAAAAGAAGTCTAAATTTTGTTAAATGTTTTCTCTGCCTCTATTGAGATAATCATGTGATTTAAAAAAAAATATGTGTATGTGGTGTAACATACGTATTGACTTGTGCATGTTAAACCTTCCCTGCACCCCTGGTGTGAAACTTACTTGCTCATGGTGAATTATCTTTTTAATTGTTGGATTCAATTAGCTAGTATGTTGTTGAGTATTTTTGTATTACCCTAGACTCTCCCAGTCCCATCTGGGTTACAATCTTATGAAAGCTTTGAAATTAACAACAATTTTACAGGTAAAATATTAAAACAATAACTATACCGTGTATACCCCTTTACAAGAAGAAGGGTTTGATAGTACTGGGGTCATAGGCTGCCTTTGGATATCAAGGGCCCAGATTATGACTGCATTGCCATGATTACATTCTCAAAGTAATAAGGCCCTTATGTTATAGAAACGATCCAAACGGCCACTTCCTCCTGGTGGGAGAAAATGTACAGCTCATTCACATTCGCGATAGCTAGAAATGTGCTCAGACCATTAATTCAGACAACAAAATGTGGATGAAAGTATGCTGTTACCAAAATTAGCTTAGAAGAAAAAACAGAATAAACAAATAAACTTGATATTCTTGTTATTTTGCTCCCAGAACATAATTAGATAAAATGTTTACATTTATTTTTTTCTCAATTGCATCACATGTCATATTCACAGGTTTACAATCGTCATATCGTAACTGTCTGTCCCTCTATAAACTGAGATGTACATACCTTTCTCAGTTACTTATTGAAGGTTCTGCTCTATGACAAAACAAGAAGCAAAGATGCCTAGTCTAGCTCTGTCTCCAAGCTGCAGGGAGATTATTGGTTGTCTTCAGTCCTACTTCAGCTTTCTGGCTCCAGCTGAGTACCAACCAGCCTGGCACACAGAAACCAGGACACATCCCTGAGCACCTCTAATAGTTCACATGCTTTATCTGCCCCATGCGTACCAGACTTTGACAAGGTTGTACATGTATTAACTCACTGAAACCTCACTGCAACTCTGTGAGGTAGATATCATTATTAAATCCATTGACAACTGAAGAAACTAAGACATATAGACAATAAGAACATTGAACAAGGTCACAAAACTATTAATTAAAAGAACCAGGATTTAAACACAGGCTGTTAGACTTTAGAGCTCACAATCAATCATTAGGCTCCATGGCTTTTTTAGTGGTTATTGATTTAGTGGTGGTTTCTTGCCCAACAGTGCCAAAGCTTTACCTCCTGCTGGCTCCTGTGTGTTGTTCTCAGGGAAGGCTTTACAGGAAAGAAAACTGAAGCTCCCTGGGGTGAAACACTTTCAATCCATTGTCTGAGCCACTTCCCTGAAATGCCAGGCCTCCCGGTTGGAGGGGATGTGGCAATGAACTAGGGGCAGCCCCACCTGTCATTTGGCCTGAAGTGAGACTGAGCACAAACCCCTCTGTGGAATGGGGCAGCTTTATTTCCACCCGGTTTTTGAGGGCTCATGGTGGTGGGGTGGTTTCTTATGGACCAATTTCCTGAGGCAGAGGATGTGGGAGTTACAAAAGACTAGCCATGGTCCTGATCTCTTGACAGAGACTTTGCATGCTGCTAAGGAACTGTTCGTCTGTTCTCAGACTGCTGCAAAGAATCACCTGAGACTGGGTAATTTATGAAGAAGAGAGGTTCAATTGACTCACAGTTCCACAGGCTGAAGAGGAAGCATCACTGTGAGGCCTCAGGAAACTTACCATCATGGTGGAAGGCAAAGGGGAAGCAAGGACCTTTTTCACATGGTGGCAGGAGAGAGAGAGAAAAGGAGAAAGTGCCATATTGCAACTTTTAAATCAAAAGATCTTGTGAGAAATGATTCAGTATCATGAGAACAGCAAGGGGGAAATCAGCTCCCATGATCCAGTCACATCCCACCAGGCCTCTCCTCTAACTCAACAGGAGATTTGGGCAGGGAGACAAATCCAAACCATATCAGAAACAGACAGGGGTCAGGTGCATTTTGAACTCTTCCTTGGAGGCAGCAGGCTCAAGGGGCTGATGCCATGATGCAGCATTGGGGCTGAGCACTCTATGCCAGTGGCTCTCCAGGGTGGGGGCAAGGGGCCTAAGTTACCTGTGGCTGCATATCAAACCTGCCAACTGTTAGTGGCTCAAATGACCCCAGTGTACATGTAGCAATTCTCCCAACCTGATGGCTTTTCCCCATGTCTATCTTCCCTCATGCTGCTGCTGCTGAAGATGTGGCCCCAGGGCAGCAGCCCATAGGGTGAGTCCCACAGCTCAAGCACTCAAGCCTCTGCCTGCATCAAGTTTGCAAATTTCCTGTGGCGTTAAGTAAGTCATATGATCAAACTCTGGTCAGGGAAGGAAGAGAAGTCTCAACTCATGAAAGTGTTTCTGCAGCATCCTTACAAATCTTTTGTGGGTATTTCTGCAAGGAAAGCAGCCAGCACAGAAGCTGTGTCCTCTTCAGCCTGAAGTCCAAATGTTCTAGCATGGGGACCTGTTTGCGATATCTCTCCCACAGCTCAGGCCCCCTTCCCTGGGTGACTCAGAGACAGTCATATCTGCCACATCAGGGACCCCAGAGCAACCTTGCCGGCCCCTCTCCCTGGCCAGGTGAGAGCAGGCTTGCTTTCTCAGCCTCACTCCAGGTGCGTGCCTACTTAACTGCAATTTCACCGGGTCTCTGTAACCTGGATTGTACAAAATTTGTTAATTAAAATATGCATTACCTGATAGTTATCATTTTTATAATGAGAACATTTATGATCCACTCTCTTAACATTTTTCAAGAATAAAATATATCATCATTAACTGTAGTTACTATGCTGTATGACAGAACTCTTGAACTTTATACTTCAACACATCATGTTGTACTGAATAGATACATGTAATTATATCTATCAATTTAAGATAAATAAGTGAATAAATTTGAAAAAAAGACTGTATTATAAATGGCAAAAAAGATTTGCTTTATTTTATTAAATGTTGACATCAAAAAAGAGTAAAAAATAAATAAAAACATAAAAAAGTAAGTTTGGTTAGTTTCAGCAGGTCATTTTTTCAGTCACGCTTTTCTCTTTATGAGGCGTGCCCAGCCCCCTGCAGGTGCTTGGCTCGAACCTCACATTAGAGGAGGTCTTTATTCATGGAACTCTCCAATGGGCCACAGGCAGTGGCCCTGCTTCACATGGTGTAGTCACAATGGTTTGAACCGTTAGGGAAGGGGACAGTGAGTAGAGGCACAGTGCATTGCTTATCTTCCCTCCAGAGCCTGAGACAAAGTCTCTACTCAAACACCTTCCAGGTGTTCCATTTCCTTCTGGGATGCAAAAATACCAGGACGGTGCCACAAATTTGTCTTGACCATATCCGTGTCTCTGGGGATCTAACTGGAAGCTTCTCTTACTGTCAACATGTTCTTCAGTTTCATTAGTCAATTCGTTCTATTCCTGCCAAAAGATAGTAAACTTTCTAAATACTCAAATGATCCACGATTATAATATATAAAATCTTATTACCTTACAATTTCTAATTTTTTTCTCTCTGATCTATTTTAGTAGTCATTTTACACCTGCAAACTAGACCATAAAGATGGATCTAAGTGGCTTAGACAGCAGACCATAAGAGGAAAACACAATCAGTTATATGATCTACAGGACTATACAATGAAAATAAACTTGCTAATATGATTCAGGACATAGGCATAGCGAAGGACTTCATGACTAAAACACCAAAAGCAATGGCAACAAAAGCCAAAATAGACAAATGGGATCTAATTAAACTTAAGAGCTTTTGCACAGCAAAAGAAACAATCATTAGAGTGAACCGACAACCAACAGGATGGGAAAAATGTTTGCAATCTGCCCATCTGACAAAGGACTAATATTCAGAATCTGCAAAGAACTAAAACAGATTTACAAGAAAAAGGCAAACAGCCCCATCAAAAAGTGGGCAAAGGATATGAACAGACACTTTTCAAAAGAAGACATTTTTCCAGCCAACAAACATAAAATCTCATGTCATTTAGAATGGCGATCATTAAAAAATCTGGAGGCAACAGATGCTGAGAGGATGTGGAGAAATAAGAACGCTTTAACACTGTTGGTGGGAGTGTAAATTAGTGCAACCATTGTGGAAGACAATGCGGCAATTTTTCAAGGATCTGGAAATAGAAATATTATTTGACCCAGCATTCCTATTACTGGATATATACCCAAAGGATTATAAATCCCTGTATTATAAAGACATACGCGCAAATATGTTCACTGTGGCACTGTTTACAATAGCAAAGACATGGAACCAGCCCAAATGCCCATCAATGATAGACTGGGTAAAGAAAATGTGGCACATATACACCATGGAATATTATGTAGCCATAAGAAAGGATGAGTTCATGTCTTTTGCAGGAACGTGGATGAGCTAGAAGCCATCATTCTCAGCAAACTGACACAAGAACAGAAAACCAAACACCGCATGTTCTCTCATAAGTGGATGTTGAGCAATGAGAACACATGGACACAGGGAGTGGAACATCATACACTGGGACCTGTTGAGGGGTATTGGGGCTAGGAAAGGGATAGCAGGGGGTCGGGGAATTGGGGAGGGATAACATTAGGAGAAATGCCTCATGTAGGTGACGGGGGGATGGATGCAGCAAACCACCATGGCAAGTGTATACTTATGTAACCATCCTACACGATCTGTACATGTACCCCAGAACTTAAAGTATTTAAAAAGAAAAGAAAAGAAACTTGCTAAACACAATATACATATAATTTTCTGTTACTGAGACCTCAGTGAGCTTTCTCCTCTGGGAATAGTGGAAACGGAGACTTATTTTAAAAATAAACGGGAAAAATAAAGCATTTCCGAGAACAATATTTTATTTGCAAATATATATGTTAATGCTCAAGGAGTTCATCAATGTTTGATTATAAAAGATTTGAGCAACACCAAAATGAACAGGATAAAGAGGTTAGGGCCCTTCCTTACCCCTAATCACTCTGACTACACTCTCCCCATCCACACAGGTGACATGCTACATTTTACAGCTGGCAGGTGCAATGTCTTTCTCATCCAAATGCACATACAGAGGCACATATACACATTATTGTTTTATATCTACTACATCTAGTATTTTTTCCTAAATAACAAATGTTAATACATATATTAAGATAAAATACCTTTATGACAGTACATTTTCCCTTAAATCATAATCATTTCATGAAAGTTTTTTCTTTCTCTTGTAAAAAGCTCTGAGATATTGTACACATTTGTTCACATTTTGTATATATAGCATATAGTTATGGCCAGCTTTATTCACACCTTCTTTTTTCCCTTCTTCAAACTTCTAATCTATGGATTTGAATTTATAAATATGAAATTATTTGTTCAAAGTTTATTCAAAATGTTTACATATTTCAAATTTTGATACCTATTATAAAATTTTCTTTCAAATAATTTCCCAGTTCTCTGTTTCTCCCAAACTGGATTATTTCCTATACCCTGTCTACCTTTCATCATCACTAATAAGTCATCAAATGTTTTACTGGGAAAAAGACATTGCCAAGTTGGCGTCACCAATCTGAGCTTCCCTTCCCTCTCAGACTGAGGACCTGAAAATCTTTGAGGCTATGATAGTTCTGTAATCCTTTGAAAAGTACTTATTTTAAATATATCTGATTTAGATTATATTTGTTGTCAACAGAAGGTTAAAACAAGGCAGCCAATCAACCATTTCTGGAAGCAAACATTTTTTACAATTTATAATCATAGGAAAGGTTAAAAAAAATTAATTTATTAATTATTTATATATATATATATATACATACATACCTGTATTCATTGTACAGGGCTGGGGCAAAGAAACAAGAATGATATTACAGATTAGGCAGGAAAGAAATATGCATAATATAATATCAAGTGAAAATGTAGAATGCCACATCCCATCTCTAATATCTTCTATGTTTAAGTATAACATATACTTCAATAATCAAGAAAATAGTGACACAAATAATATTAAAATATTTGTGATAAGATTATTAATGCAATTGCTATAAAATTATGCAGATATTTTCTCTGAAATATTTGATAGTTGAGTAGGGTGTCTGAAATAAAGAGATTCTTCACTTCTCCCTTTTGAAGTATAGTTGGCTATATACAGAAGTGTCACAGATGCAATAGAAAATGTCTGCTAAAATAAAGAAATCATTGGATTGAAGTCAGTGGAGAATAATGGAGAGAATGGGAACTGAACAGCTAATTCTCTGAAAAGCGGAGCTTAGCAAGATGAAATGGCTTCTGGGGCTACTCTTACCCTGGGGGCGTTTGCTGATCTGAGCTACAGGCCAGAGGCTGACAGGCTGGAAGGTATCGTACGTACTGCAGGGAGACACAATTCGGAAGAATTATAGGCATACAGATGTTGACCGGAGAACTTGGGCACATGATTTTAAAAATAATTCTGGAGTTGCATAGCATGAGGAGATTAAAAATTTCAGTGGACAGTCACAGTAAAAAAAAAAAAAAATCCTCTCAGAAATATCGTTAAATGCATATTACAGTTCCTGACCCACCAGGAGCAACAAGAGAAAACTAATATATCCTCTGATAATAGTTCAGAAGCAGAAAATTGTTTGATGGAATCCAATAGTTCTGTATAAAAATTCTTAGCGAACTAAAATAGAAGGTGCTTTCTTTAATTTGACGTCTGGCCACACAGTCACTCTTCCTCACTCTCAGTGTTGACGTGGGGGCAGCTATCTCCCAGACTACCAGGGATAGCGTAGGGAGGCTCCCCCTCTTGCTTGTATTCAACAGTGCACTGGACGGCCCAGCCAATGCCATGAGGTAGGGAAAGAAGGAAGAGGCATGCAGATCAGAAAAGAAGAAATAAAATAATTATTATTCACAGATGACAAGATTATACACAAAGAAAATCCAAAGAAGCACATAAACAAATATATGTGAACATTTAGGCCAGGCACTGTGGTTCATGCCTGTAATGCCCTCTATTTGGGAGGACGCTGAGGCAGGCAGATCACTGAGCTCAGGAGTTCAAGACCAGCCTGGGCAAAATGGCGAAATCTCATTTCTACCAAAAATACAAAAGCTAGCCAGACGTGGTGGCTAATTAGCCTCCTAGCTATAGGGGAGGCTGAGGTGGGAACATCAACTAAACCTGGAGCTGTAGCAAGCTGAAATTATGCCATTGCACTGCAGCCTGGGTCACAGACCTCGTCTCAAAAAAAAAATTAGTAAATTCAATACAAAAAAATGCTGATATGGCAAAAAGAAAAAAAATATATATATATATGCAACAAATAAAAAATTGAGTCCATAAAACATTATTTAACAGAGTATAGAAAACATCACATACCCAGGGCTACATATAAAGACATATACAGAATTCCTACACATTGAAAAATACAAATCATAATATAAGAAAATTAAAAACAAATAAATAGAGGATATACCACATTCGAGGTTTGGTAGATTTCATACCATACAGAATTTAGATATCAATTCCTCTTAAAGTATAGATACAATGTAATTGCAGTCAACTTGCAGGAGGTATTCTTTTAAATCTAAAACTATTTTTTAAAATTTTTTATAAAAATGCAAATTAAAAATTAATGTGTCTGGAGCAATTCTGTACAGGAAAAACAGAATAAGGAGGAAGAAGAGAAGCAGGACGAGAGGAGGGAAAGCCATGGGAAATGAGAAAAGAGAACGAAACTATAGGATTCACAATACAATACCAAATATTAAATCTTATTTTGAATTTGTAGTTAGTAAGAAAGTCTAGTATTATTGTGTGAATTGACAAATTGACCAGTAAACACAACAGATTCCAGAAACAGACCCAAACAAATATAGTCACCCGATTAATGGCAGTAATAATACTGACATGTCATCCAGAAAAATTGGTCCTTTCAGTAAGTTAAGCTGGGTTAATTGGATATCCATCCAGCAGAGGAAAACAACTCTTAACCTCTATCTCACACCATATATAAAAATCAGTTTTTGGTGACTGTGTATCCACATTCAGAAGATAAAAATAAAACTTTTATAATAAAACATAGAATAATATATTCATGCCTTGATATAGGCCAAGATGTTTTAAAACAGTTTCCAAAAAGCACAGACCATAAAGGATAAAAAATTATATATTTCTATAAACTACTATAAAATTCTATTAATCAAGGACATCATTACAAGAGTAAAAATCCAAGCATAGATTATGAGATTATTTCTATATCAGCCTCAATTCTCATCAATCAAAGTAGTTATGTTTTATAAAACGTTACAGTTAGTGAATATTGTACCATTACTCTATTGTTCATAAGGAGTGGGAAATATATATATACATATATATGTGTGTGTGTGTGTGTGTGTGTGTACATACATATAACCTCACTTGCATTATAATCCTAAATCCTGATAGATGCTATTTTCTTTATTTTACAAAAAAAGAAAATGATGTTAGGAGGTGTTTAAGTGACTTGGTTGAGGTTCCACGCCAACACCTGTCAGAACTGCAATTCACATCTTGTCCAACTGACCTCAGATACAAAGTTCCTTGCTGGCCTATACCCTCTCCATCTTCTGCTCATCTCTGTATGAGGCTGAAACAGGAAGACAGCACATCACCTTTTTCAACCTCAGCTTTTAATGAATAGATGAATGTGCCAATACAGAATCTGTGAATGAAGATTGACTTTCTTTATATGCTTACAAAGGAAACATCTCCAAAATATATAAGGAGGTCCTCAAAATCAGTAAGTAAAAGTAATTTAACTCTACTTAAAAATAGACAAAGAGGGCCAGGTGCGGCGGCTCACTCCTGTAATACCAGCACTTTGGGAGGCCGAGGCGGGTGGATCACGAGGTCAAGAGATCGAGACCATCCTGGTCAACATGGTGAAACCCGGTGTCTACTAAAAATACAAAAACATTAGCTGGGCATGGTGGCACGTGCCTGTAATCCCAGCTACTCAGGAGGCTGAGGCAGGAGAACTGCCTGAACCCAGGAGGCGGAGGTTGCAGTGAGCTGAGATTGCGCCATTGCACTCCAGCCTGGGTAACAAGTTCAAAATTCCATCTCAAAAAAAAAAAAAAGTAGACAAATGTTTTGTATCAGCACTTCACTAAGTGGATATAAAATTTCCTAAAATACACACAGCTTCTCAACTTCATTAGTCCTTAGGAAAATGCCAGCAGAGCATGAGCAGCAGATCATGCTATTGTTGGAGGATACTGGTGGGAAACTCTCACAGTAAAGTTGAAAGTACAAACACTTTGGTAAAATGGCAGCATATACTCTTACGGAACATACTCATTTTCCACGTCCTAGTTATTCCTGCCCTAGGCATGTATGTGTAGATTTGTTCAACAGAAGAAACAGAAAACTTTAACTGCAAATAGTCAAAAATTGTGGTAGAAAACAAATATCAACAGTAGAATAAGTAACCTGTAGTATATTTATGTTTGTAATACTATAAAGCAAGAAGAATGAGAAAAATACAATTATAAGAATAAAGTGTTCAGTAGAATTAAAATAATCTAAACACAGGTAAATAGGACCTATCTTTGAGAGAAAATAAACACAGTGAAGATGAATGCTGTCTCCTAGGTTTCATACACATATTTAGAAAGTTTCTTTGAAAGTGATGAAATATTATTTTGTTTTTTTATTTTTAAACATTTTAAAAGCATAATATACTGGCTGAGATTTCTAGACTGTAATTGAATATTATGAGTGAAATATATTAAAGACTATGCTTCCACTGTCTTTCATTACTGAATTTTGTGCTTCTTATATAAGTTAGTGTATAGTAATCCTTCTTCAAGCTGAAAGTGTTTTTAACTTATTGATTTACTGTTAATTTCTTTTAATTTGGTTAATTAAAATTTTTAAATGGCTCTAGAATTGTAAATTATATTGACATATTTTATGATTTTCATATGTAGTTTAATAATTTTTTAAATTAGCTTTTTTATAAATAAATAATATTCAAATTTTTTGTTTCTTTGTCCTTAATATTCAGCAATTTTACTTAAATTTTATTTATTTATTTTTTATTTTCATATTAGCAAATAATAATTGTGTATATTTGTGGGGCACAATGTGATGTTTTGATCTTTTAATACATTATGGAGTCAATCAAGGTACTTAATATATCCATCACCTCACCAATTTATCATTTTTTGTGGTGAGAGGGCCACTTAAAATTTTAAAGATGAAGATGATCTTTCATTATTTTCATAAAATCCTCAGGCATTTTAATCAAATGCTATTTTTATACAATT
>NW_022436994.1:6215502-6267650 GCF_009761245.1 Sapajus apella
TCACTTTCATTTATTTGTTTGGCTGGTTGATTGTGTTTTATTGCTCACTATGTACCAAGCACTCTTCAAATTGTTTGACCCTGTTAGTTCAACTAATCTATAGTGCAGTCCTGTGAGTTAGATACTAATAACATACTCTTTTTTAAAAATGAAGAATTTGAGGCTATCTTGAACTCAGGAGTTCAAGTCCCAATCCCAGCCCTATAGATATCCTCAAATTCTTCTCCTTTTTTTCCCTTTTTTTTTTTTTTTTTTTTTTTTTTTGAGATAGAGTCTCAGTCTGTCTCAGTCTGTCACCCAGGCTGGAGTGCAGTAGCTCAATCTCGCTTCACTGCAACCTCTGCCTCCCGGGTTCAAGCAATTCTCCTGCCTCAGTCTCCCAAATTTTTTTGTATTTTTCACCATGTTGACCAGGATGATCTTGACCACCTAACTTCGTGATCTGCCCGCCTCTTCCTTCCAAAGTGCTGGGATTACAGGCTGAGCCACTGCGCCTGGTCAAATTCTTCATTTTTAAATGAACTTTGGTTTAGGTGGCTCATCTTACACACAGCATTGTCGTTGTCTTACAAATATGTTTCACTTACATTATTATAAAATCTTCCATAAATTAATTCAAAATTTAATATTGGTTGTAGGATGATCTTATAGACATTAACTGAATGTCTACACAGAGCAAAGCTGAATCAGTAGGATCTCTACCCTTCCCAACAAGTAGCATGGTAATGCTTTCTTGCCAGGATGAAACAGGGAAATGGAACCCAAATCAGTGGAAGTTCTATCTGAGGTGAGAATCTGGAGAGGGTAACAGAGAAGAAGTTGAATAAGTTCACTTTGCTGCAATAACTAAAAACAAAACAAAAAACACATATAGATAACAAGCATAACAGCATTCCCATGCAACTAATAAAGTTTCTGTACTATCACTTTTGTCATTGTTCATTCCTTGCTCTTGCACTGTTTCCTTGAAACCTGCCCTTAGACAAGCAGTAACCAATTATACAAGTAACAGTCAGTTCAGAGAGAGGCGGGTTTGACCTATTTAGCTGCAAGGAAAGCCAATCTACTAATTGAACCACACTTTCCTTAGATCTATAAGCAAAACAAGAAATGTTTTCCCAGTACTTGAAACAATCTAAGAGCATGAAATAAAAGAAGCAAGATATGCAAATGAAACAATTGAGCTCAGAAATATAAACAGAAATAAAGTAGAAAACAAAAGACAATTTGAAAACATTTCAGGAGATCCTGGTGAATATCAAATCTATAAAATAGTATACTGTGAAGTTAAAGACGGAAACAGAAAAATAAGTGATCTTGGAAACCAAAAACACAATTTCAAAAAAAGCAAAAATCAATAGAATAAATGAACAACAGAAAACTTAGGTATATATGAAATAAATGCATTCAATAAGTTTTCAAAAATCTAAATATTCAAGTAAATATGAGTAACATCTTTAAAAAAGAAAACTGGGAAAACTTCAAGATAGAAAGGGACGCCTGAGGAAATCCGGTATGTGACTCAGAGGGAGTGGATACATAAGACAGATGGAAGTTACTTTAAATTTATTTATATATGTATTTAAATATATATAAATTTCTAAATTGAGAAAAAATACCTGTATGTTAAGAGTCCCTATCTTTAACTAAGAAAAAAAAATCAAAATTAATATGTGACACATGTAAACACACTATGAATAAAAGCCTGAGTTCTGGTCATGAACAAATCATTAAAAATTTTAGGAGCATAAAAGAGAAAATATCAATTTTCCTACAAACCAAAAAATCAGAATAGTATAGCAGTTACATAAAAATATGGATTTGGGAACATTTAAAATATAAATTAGTTCATGTTTAAAATTAATCTAATGTGATTTTCATGTTTAATAACCCCTTGCATTTTTATAATTTTATTAATGCCTTCATTTTCCTGAACTATGCATTGTAGGTTGTCTGTATTATTTTCATTTTACACAAATGGAATCATGCTCTGTGATTCTTCTATAACTTGCTTTTCTTATTCAAAATTAATACATGAAGTTAGTCATATTTATGTGCGTAATGGATATTCATTTCCTTTTTCTTTTTTACAAAATTGACTTTCGTGAATACGGCACAAATTGTTTATCCATTTTTCTTGTTGGGTGTATTTATATAGCTACTTCAGCTCTCTTATGGTTATATTCTCATGGTACATATTTTTTATTTTATTTTATTTTACTTCCAGTGTACTTGTATCTTTGAATTTAAGGTACATCTCTTGTAGATTACTTATTGTTGATATTATTGGATCTTGATTTTTTAATCCAGCCTGACAATCTCTGCCTTTGATTGAAATTTTAGTTCACACGAATTTAATAAAACTCCTTTCTTTTTCTTTGAGACGGAGTCTCGCTCTGTCGCTAGACTGGAGAACAGTAGCACAATCTCGGCTCACTGCAACCTTTGCCTCCAAGGCTCAAGCGATTCTCCTGGCTCACTGCAACCTTTGCCACCAGAGTTCAAGTGATTCTCCTGCCTCAGCCTCCAGAGACGGTGGGACTACAGACACGTGCCACCAAGCCCAGCTAATTGTTGTATATTTAATAGAGACCGGGTTTCACTATGTTGGCCAGGATGGTTTCAGTCTCTTGACCTCATGATCTACCCACCTGGGCCTCCCAAAGTGCTGGGATTACAGGCGTGAGCCGCCTAATGTAGTTCTTAACGTGCTTTAGTTTCTTTGTTTCGTGTGCTCTCTTTTTCTTTACACCACGTGTTTGTTTGTTTGTTGCTCTGGTTTTCCATTACTGTCTTCTTTTTAAAACAATTGTCAATTATTTTAATTCCTGTGTTGATATTTTAAACATTAGTTAATTTTGGTAGTTTTTCTAGAGATTGTAATACACATCTTTGATTTATCACAATCTACTTTCACATTGCACTAACATAGTTTTATGCCACATCCCCCATGCTATCATCACTATGTACATGTCCGTTATTTACTTTATGAACCCAATGATATGGAATCACAGTTTTGCTGTGAGGTGTGTGTGTATATGTATACACACATTTTTATTTATATTTATCCACAAAATTACCATTTTCAATGCTGTTTATTTATTCTGTGGATTTCTTTTTAGTTTGAGATTTGCTTTGCTTTAATACTTTTTTGTTTTTTTGAGACTGAGTCTCGCTCTGTTGCCCAGGCTGGAGTACAGTGGTGCGATCTCAGCTCACTGCAACCTCCGCCTGCTGGGTTCAAGCAATTCTGCCTCAGCCCCCCGAGTAGCTGGGACTACAGACAAGTACCACCATGTCCTCCTAATTTTTTGTATTTTTTGTAGAGATGAGATTTCGCCATGCTGGCCAGGCTGATCTCGAACTCCTGACCTTGTGATCCTCCCGTGTACACCTCCCAAAGTGCTGGGATTACACGCATGAGCCACAGTGCCAAGCCTGGCTTTAATACTTCTTTAAGAACAAGTCTGTGAGCAAAGACTTCTCTCAGTTTCTGTTTACATGAGAATGTCCACATCATCTTCATTTTTGAAGGATAATTTTAGCAGATATGAAATTCTTGTTTTACAGATTTTTAAAGTATTTCAGCACTTAAATATGTCATTTTACCATTTCACTGTCTCTGGTCTGTGGTACTTTTGATGGAAAATCAGCCATTTGGTGAATCTTGTTCTCCTGTATGTGAAGAGTCATTTTCTCTTGCTGCCTCAAGATATTCTCTATCTTTGGTTTATCAATTTGACTATGATGTGTTAGGTTTATTTCTCTTTGTATTTATCCTGTATTTGGTTCATTGAGCTTCTTGGATAAGCAAGCTAAATATTCCATCAAATTTGGGACAGTTTCAGACTTTATGTATTTTTTTCTGGTCATTGTTCTTCCTGCTCTACTTCTAAAAATCTCATTATATATCTCTAAAACACTTGGTATTATTTCAGAGGTCTCTCAGGTTTTGTTCATTTTTCTTCAAGCTTTTTGTCTCTTAGTTCAGATTAGATAATTTCTATTGATATTCTTTCAGGCTTGCTGGTTCCTTTTTGATACCTTGATTCAAAGGTATCAAAGCAGGCGTATATTAAACTCTTCATTTCAGATTTAATACTTTTTAATTCAAGACTTTTCATGCTTTATAGATTGTATCATTGCTTCCTGACTTATTAGCATATTTTCTATTAATTATATTTTATGTAATTTTAAAACTTATCTGTAATAGATAATTTGAGATATTTGTTAAAACCAGCATAAAAACATACTATTTAAAGCTTTTTTTTCCTTCTGATCATAGATCACACTTTTCTGTTTGTACAGAGGTTTAATATTTTGATTGAAATTAAATGTTCTACATAATATAGAAACTGTCAATTCTGCTTTATTTTCTGGAGAAATGTTGGTTATTTTTACTTAAGTGATTTGCCTAGACTTCAACTTTTATGAGCAGATGTTGATGTCTTTGCTCAGTTTTTTTTCTAATTGTAGCCTATCTCACTGAGAGATTTATAAAGTTCAATAATTAGCCATTTATTTGAGTATAGATGATACTAAGGTATAATTATGGACTGAATCGTGGCCCCTGATAAAATCTATATATTCAAATTCTAACCCAGTAGCTCAGAGTGTGGCCCAGTTTTGCAAGGAACAAAGTGTGTGCATGCTTTGCCCAAAGGGCAGCAGCCTCCAATTGTTTTGTGTAACACAGCAACGACATGCTCTCTGCAGGAGTTTGAAGTCCACTTGGGACCTTCAACTGCCCCTCTCTGAAGAAACACCATGTGCTGTGACATCTTTACTCATTATCTCAAGGCTGACGGCTTTAAAACTTCATTTTGAGGTTTGATGCAGTTATATTTTATGTATATGTACTTGAATGTTTTTCTGAAAATACTCCCTTTTATTGAAATCTCAAATATATTTTTACATTCTTTATAATCTTATATTTAAAGTGTGAAAAAGAAAGCAAGCACTCAAGCAGCTGTTAAATATTTTACATATCAAACCAAGAAGGTTGGATGTAGTCTACACTCTATCCTCCAAGACTTTTAATTTTACCATTTTGATAAAAGTCCTGATTTTTATTTATTTATTTATTTTTATTTTTCATACAGACGGGGTTTCACCATGTTGGCCAGGATGGTCTCAGTCTCATGACCTCGTAATTCACCCTCCTCAGCCTCCCAAAGTGCTCTGATTACAGGCATGAGCCACTGCACCCGGCCTCAAAAGTTCTGATCTTAAACATAGACTTTGTCAGTAATAACACTAAGGGTTATTTCCTTCAACAAATTATAATTTTACTAATGTTAGTAACCCAGTGATGAATTTTTTATTCCATTTGCATGTGGATAGAGCTCTATCGTGTGGAATCATACATGCTTTCGGACCTGATGTATTAACTGGGAAGACCCAGTTGCTACTCTTAGTTGAAAGATCTACTTTTTTGTTTGGAATTTATGCTGAAAGTAAATCCCGTCTATTTAAATAAGAACACTTTTTTTATTTAACACATTTAAACAGCAAACTCTGTGAAACAAAATAACACAATTAGTTGGTTCTATAAATATATACTACCAAATATTTTATAGGCCATGTGATTTAATCAGCTCCTGATTAAGTACATAACCCAGGTGTGTGTGGTAAAAGATAACCGACAGCATAAGAGCACATAGTGCTCTTATGATTGTAATATGGTTGGTTATAATATGATTGATTTATTGACGAAAACCTACAAGTTGAGAAACAGTAACACAACCATATCTCCCAGCTTCTAGTCTACCACAGATCATTCATTGACTAAAAGATAAGTGTACAAGAGAGAGCTCCTACTCATTCAATGTTGTATATTGGTAGTGTAACTCAAGAAGGTTGAAACACCCCATATATATCAAAAGTATCTCCAGGTGCAGAAAACACAGCTATGGAGGCCACGTACAGGTGTCCCTGAAAATGATCCTACAATCCCTTAGAAGGTCCCAGAGTTTCTTTTTACCAAGGGTGCTGACATTAGCCAAAGTCCCTGTTAAGCTACCAGAGATGGGTTCAATTCTGCTAAAAATAAAACAACAGCGTAGAAATAGCTGTAAATATGCCTATTGCAACCAAGGTCAAAAATCCACCTCTTTCTATTAGGAACGTAAAAGAATGAAGAAACTGGCATTTGCATTTGAATTTGGAAACAACATGAAAAGGCTTGATAATTATCTATGTCTGTCTATGTCTTTACTTTTTCCTCAAGATTAATCTTGTACTTAAAACAAATTGCACTTTTTTCCCTAAGAATACCTATAGTTGACCCTTGAACTGAATGCGTTTGAACTGAATGAGTTCACTTATACCAGGATTTTCTTCTGCCTCTGCCAATCTGAGACAGCAAGGCAAACCCTTCTGATTCCTCTTTCTCCTCAGCCTACTCAATGTGAAAATGATAAGGATGATGATGCATATAATGATCCACTTCCACTTAATAAATATCAAATATATATTTTTCTTATGTATTTCTTAGTAACATTCTTCTCAAACTTTTTTTTATAAGAATATGATATAGAATACATAAACTATTTGTTTATAAACTTATTGGTACGTCTTCCAGTCAACAGTGGGTTATTAGAGGTTAGGTTTTTGGGGAGTCAAAAGTTTTATGCAGACTTTCAACTGCACAGAGGTTGGCACTCCTAACCCCCTTGTTGTTCAAGGGTCAACTGTACTTGTAGGACATCCCAGAAATAGGTAAGAGATAGCTACACCATACTGATTCCAATTTTCTTATAGATTCCATAAGGCCTCAATCCATATATTTCCTTAGCCTGATGAAAATTAATATTTAATACATATAAACATCTAATTAAGCCGTTATGTACTGTGACAAAAACACTGGACTACCTCATTTTGAAGCTTTTTAAAAAGTTCACATTTTCAGTGCATCTCGTAGCAGATATACTTATTATATATAATACAAAGAATAAGATTCAGAAATAATTTTGCCTAAATTTCACCTAGTGTAAAGAGGATCACTGCTAAGATAAGAGAGCCTTAATAGTGTGCAAATTTAGAGAGCAACATATTAATGTTTTACAGAGGGAAAAATCCATACCCCTCTAAAACAATATTCTAACACTTTTGCTGATCGGCCCATGGGAAACTCCATTAGATTTATTCGCATTTCCGGTAGAAAGGCCAGAGTAGTCATTCCTTATGGCACGCTCATATGTATTTTGTGAACTCTGTGAACTGAACATGTCAGACCAGGGGAACAGCATGACTTGCCCATGGCTGTCATCACGTCCTTCCACAATGTATCCAAAACTAAATGGTAAAAAATCAGGAGACTAACAAGGGTGAGATTAACATGACAAATATTCGATACCATAAGCACCCTTATGATTTTATTAATTTTAATTTTGAAGCCATATGAGATTAGTAGAAATATATTTGGGTATCATATTCTGAGTGATCATATCAACAGATTGGCGCTGTCAGCTGTGAAGCTAGGTAACCGGTCATGGACTCTTCTGACATACTGACATATGTCTTGATGAAGATGAGAACATATTGTATGGTGAAAAATGACAGACAACGGAACTCAATCCAGTCATTTAGATATTCGGCAAATTACACTCTCCCATATTTAAAAAGGAGAGCAGATAACTAAAGATTCATTGAGAACATTTTTGCTAAGTCAGCTACAAGTTACCCTAGGAAGCAGCAAAGAGTAAATGATGATTATCCAGCAAAATAGGTATATATTTTTTCTAAAATTTGTGTTTATTTTCAATGTCTCCTTTTACTATCTAAATAGACAATGTTAAAAATCATATCAAGAAGTAAAATGATTTGGCTTGAAGGGCTTGTGATTTGTGGTAAGATTACTTATTGAATAACTGTTATATAATCCTTCTTAAATAAAATTTTCAAATAAATCACAGTGAATTTTTATAGTAGGCAGAGATTTATTATTACTTACTGTTAGATGTGAAGAGGCAGCATCTTCGATTATTTGGTTGATGGTGCTGAGCTCTAGAACATCAGATAGAAAAGACGGACCACAGGTCCAGTAGGGTACTGTCTCTTGGCTATATAATTTCCATTTGTTACTGTCTCTCACCTCTCTTCCCACATTTTCCTTTGTTAAAAGGACTGTAATTTTGTGTTTCTCTCCCCATACGTCTTTGTAAAAATATAATTGATTTCTGCTGTACAGTATACCTTTTCTCTTCTAATCCCTAGTATTGTCATTTTTCTTTTACCCTTTGAGCCTTTTAATAGACACAGAGTGTCTTGGCAGATGTCTGCCCTGCGTGCTTTCTATCTTTTGGTATATATTAATACAACATGAGAAACAAGCTACTTGACTTTTATTGCAAAGATGCATTATTTGCCAATACGTACAGTGTATATATCATTTTCAAACTATAAGATGCAACCCACAGTTCAGGTACTGGTCAGTTATTTCAATTTTAGATAGTCTTCTGTGAAACATCAGTAAAAGTTCAAGTTAAGAATACTGACTTTTGAATAGGGTCAAAAGTTAGATACTTTAATAAGTTATTTGGCATGATTCTTCAACCTTTGTTTCACATAGTGTTAGATATTCTGTTCTTACACAGAAAGCTATGCATTTAAATGACATTACTAAAAATTGTTCTCAGAATTTAAAATCAAGGAATTATCACTTTATTCTGAAGAAACACCCAATTTATTGAATTAGACAACAGAAGCTTTATGAAATTTTTCTTTGATTGGAGAGTGTGCATCATTACAATATTTTTTCTTTGCAATATTTTATATATGCATTTTTTATTCCCACTTATTGAAATATTCTTTGTATTTTAATTTTTATTTAGTTATCTCTGACTGCTTTTAAGAAGCTGAGTATCATAAACTAATTATTACATTTTTAAAAATGCCTTTTCAATATATATTTATGGCCCAAAATATTCCTGGACATTTGAATATCATTTTCTAATACCATGTGTTCTTTCCTGTGACCAATGCAAAACTCAAAAAATTTATTATAATAATAAATACAGAAAGTTTATGTACAAAGCACTATTTTGTAGATGTTCAAGGGCGGAGGTATTTTAAGCATTGGGTAGATTATGAGATTACCTCACCAGTAGTGACTTTTTAAACACTGACATTTTTTGATCCTTAATATATCCTTTACACGTTAAGATAAAATCTGTTGTGAGCGCAAATTTATTTGGTTATATAATCAGCAAAATTGATTCAGGATAAATTTGCAACTTTCAGTAAGCTTTATGGTATTTGTTCCTTGCATGTTGATATGTTTTTAAAGGCCTCTTTAATTTGATTTTATTTATATGGCTGTTAATGGTACCTTTAAGCCTACAGAGTCTGCAGTTCTATCATGGATTCTGAAGCAATTAACTAAGAAACACAATCTAGTTATCTAATTACATTAGCTAGTAATCATTAAACAGGAAAGTAATCAGTTAGGAAATGTACTAACTCATAACCTAGTTGAGAGCATTATCCTGGCCTTGTCCTTCTTTTAGTTTGCTTAATTCCATACCCACTGATATACACAAAACATTTCAATAGCTTCTGTTTAATAAATATTTGTTGAATACATCTTAGTTTCTGATCATTTTATCCTAACTCAAATTTATTTCCACAATTACAAATTGACTACTTTTTTAACTATACCTAGTAATAACATATGTAGAACCTAATTTCTAAATTATATTACAAAAACAGCTTAAAGCATCTGAAATTATTTAGATGGGTCTTAGGGCTCAGTTATTCTAAACCAAACTTAGCAGATATGATATACATCCCAGTGAGCAAAGGATCCCTTTTTTATTCTTCAGACTCAAGTCTGGCTTGATATACTAGATAATATTTTTTAAATACGGTATTGTTATTATAAAAATGCAAGAAAATCATTACTTTTCTGTAACAATTTGTATGGATTTATTGTTTAATTAGTCTTCTTACCTTTATTTGACAGGGGTTATTGAGTGCATCTTACAACTCCATAAAGCCAGAACAAAATCAAAGTAATCTTTTGTAGGGTCCCACATTAAAATGTAACATAACCAGACAGTAAAATATATTACTACTCCTCAGAGAGTTTTCAATTTGTCATATCTTTCAAGCAATTGGGAAGATGTGTATTCAAGAAGTAAATTATTTCCTGAGATGGAGCAAAGCCACTCAACAACAACAAAATTAGATTAATTATTTCTACTCAGTTGAAACTGATCAATACCTAGACAACACCATGTTAAATATGAGCTTTGTGAGCAAGCAGAAATGAAGACCAGCTAATCATTGGGGGAAATAATATGAACCACAACACAGTGAGTGTTGTGGATAATTTTTGAAGATTCTTAGCCCCCAATTGGACACTTTTTTGAGCTCCGTAATTAATGGGTGCTGTTTTGATTGTTATCTTCATGTTTATCTACATTTTCTGTTACTGACTAGCAAGACAACGATTTGTTTGGTAGTAAGGTACTCAATGCAGACAAATAATCATATGTAAGCATAATTTTGAATATAAATATTTATTTAGCATAACGTAGATACTATATATTATACTGGCCATCAGACATTCTTCAAGTCCCCTGAAATTCAGTTACTAAGTATCAAATACTATTGCTTTAAGTGCCCCTGGACCTTTTCCAAGAGTGTCTGTTGGTAATTTTTAGTTCCTTTATCTTTGGGAGTGTCATATGTCCATTTGACTCTGTTTTTTCTCAAACAATTTGATATCCTGTGAATCTTGTGGCTGTTGGTGTCATGTCTAAATTTGCTTATATAATTTGACTTCATAGAGATACCTTGTAATATTATTATTATTATTTATAGTGTTTGTGGATGTTTGGTTTTGTTCCCTTACCTGTTCTGTATGATTTTTTTTTTTTTTTGGAGGATTTGGTTTAACAGTTATTCATCCCAAACAATTCTCAACAGATTTGTATAAAATTGAAATCACACAATGTATATTCTCCAACATCAATGCAATTAATTTAGAAATCAACACTAGAAAGAAATTTGGGAAATTCTCAAACATATGGAAATTGAACAATTTACTCCTATAACAAATGGGGATAAAACTCCTAAGGGAGCTGATAATATACTTTAAAATGAATGAAAACAAAACACAAAGTACGCTGGGGCATAGGGGCTGTCCCTAATTTTGGGGTACCTGGCCCTGGGTGATCAGGGCAGGTGGACAGTGGCCTGGATTATGAAAGCCCCATAAAGGAGGGGCTTGGGGGTGGACTCTGGGATTATTGGCTTGACTTTCAAAAGCACACTTCTGGAAGAAATACTTCCACCGTGGCAATGGAAAGGAATCATGAGGGAGACAAGGCATCAAGGCAAGGTGACTCAGGCACATATCAGGCTGTCCAGAACAATGTGTGTCCAGCATATGCGTGGAGGACAGATGTTGAAGTAACAGGCTTACAGAAACTAAAAGCATGATTTGCACAAGCCTCAAATCAAATTGATCTAGGCTTAGATAATTATCTTCGGGGTGATGGTAATGGTGGCATTAAACACGGAACTAAAGTAGAGGGGAGGGCAAGGAAGCGGTATTTCTTCTTTGGGAAACCTGGAGACAGACTTTTTGTCTTCAAGTCTCAGCGTTTTCCCAGCTCAATCTCACTGGTTAGAGAAAATAAGTGCATCAACTAACAAGGAGATTAATTGAATCCATTGTAGATGTGCTAGAAGGACTTCAAATTGTCTCATCAATATCTAAGACAGAGACAATTACTATCACGTGAGGGTAAAACACAGCTGCATAATGGTTGTACTGAAATTAAACAGCCCATCCCTTAGAATTCTCTGCTATCCATCTGACCACGCTTGCTCTAGTCATGTAAATAACCTCAAATTATCCCATTATGCATTTTAGCCAATTTAGACTTTTAGACTCCACCAATTAGTAAGATAGGCTCTTTGGATTTCTGATTAAATTGAGTTTATTCTTTTCCTATGTATTAATATTTTCACTTTTGCAAACATGCTACAGAAATACTGTGGAGTAAATGAGTGAGGAAACATATGACTATGCTTACTCTAATGAGTATAGTAGTAAAATACTAGAAATACATTTTTCTTAGCAGAAGAATGGATAAGTGATCCATTGAAAACTAGTGTGATAAAACTCTGCATAGAACTTAAACAACTTAGATCTACACACATTAAATGGATACATCTCTGTTGGAAATGTTATGGCATAACAATACATTGGATCCTTGAATCAGGATTATGATGACCCACACACAGTTGCATATCTGCATTTAACTTTTAAAGCCCCCAAAGCATAACTATTAATAGTCTACTATCGACCTTAAAGTTTACCAATAACACAATCAATTAACACATTTTTTTAATGTTTTGTGTGCTGTATAATGTATTCTTAGAGAAAGTAAGGTAGAGAAAAAAAGCTATGAAAAACAATAAGGATTTAATATATATATAGTTTGTAAGAATATAAACTATAAATATATTTAATTGGAAATGAATTATCGCAAACATCTTCGCCCTCATCATCCTCACATATAGAGCAGGCTGAGGAGAAGGAAGACAAGGGATTGTTGGTCTTGCTGTCTTAAGGATAGCAGACCAAAAGAGGTGAAGGAGATGGAAACAGAGTCAGGATAGGCAGGAACATTGGTGTGAATTTTACTGAAAAAAAAATCTGAGTATAAATGGACCTAACATGTTATTCAAGAGTCCAACCCTATAAATATTTTAAATTTTACAAAATAATTTAAATGCATAAAGTATGTGTTTTATTTATGCAAATGTAATATAAGTACAAAAAGTAGACAGACAGACAATATCCCCAGAAAATCAATTTTCAGAGTGATTGAAATACTTGACATCCGGCACAGCAGAGACACTAACCAATGAGAACAGATGCTGCCAATGCATGCACCATGTTTCTTAAGGCTCATTTCTGTATGTGACATAAACTTATTCACTAAAGTTTCCTTTGGAGGTCCAGGAGGTCAGAAGAGGGAGTTAGATGATCAGAAAGCATTGTTCCAAGTGCTTTACATGTTTTAATTAATGTAACATTCAAACTATTATTATAACTATTAAACAATCATAATCCTCATTTTACAAATGTGCCAACTGAAGTAGACATAAAGGCAAAACATTCAAATTATAAAACATTTTTCTAATTGCTTGGTAGCAAGTGCATCTTTTAAAAGAACACAAAGCAAAAGTCATAATGAAAATATTTTACCACTGTAAAGTCCAAAGCCTTTATTTCACAAAAATAAGACAAAAGAGTTAAAAGACAAAGCTTGTGAGAAATATTTTCCTATGTACAGCTAGTGCTCGACTTACGACCACGATTGGTTCCGACAGACCGGCCGTCACACGATTTGGTCGTAAGTTGAGTAGGCTATATGTACAGTACTGTGAAATGATGTTATAAAAATCTTTAAGTCATATTTTGTCATAATTTTCTTTCATTATTGTTATATATCATAATTTTCTTTGTTCATTTTATGCCATTTGTATCATCTCTACACCATTTTGTTTCTTATTTTTACATTCGTCAGGTTTAAGTAAAACACTGCATTACCAGTACAACTGGTTTAACATTTGCAAAACATACAAAATTACAAAATACACGTGCATACAAAAATACAAAATACAGGTGTAAAAAATACCATAGGAAACATTTTGCCAATTGCAAAACATATCAAAATATATAAACATGTACAAAACATTTTATTGGCCGCTGGTGCTTGGCTGCAGATCGTTGATGTCGTCATCTGAGGCAGCAGTTGGGGTTACCGGAGTTGGTTTTTTCATGAACATGGTGAGCTTTGTCTGAATTGTATGTTTCTTTTTTTCTTCATAAATTTCACGATACGGACAAAACACATCATGCACCATCGTTCAATCCTTGCAAATCGTTCAATGTTTGGGTCCATTGCTTCGAAATGTATAAGAAGTTTATTCAGTAAAGATAAACCGTCTGATAATCCCTTAGTGGTGAACTTTCTTTCTGGCTCCTTCTCTTCGTTCCCTGCTTCTCTTCTTTCTTCTTCCGCCACTCTTTCTTCTTCCAGTTCGATTAGCTCTTCATTTGTAAGTTCTCCAGATTCTTTGTCTAGCAACTCTTTGACATCTTCCATTTCACACTCCTAAGAAAGGTCTTTAGCGAGTTTTACTGTTTTACCCCCGAATCGTTTCAAGTTCATGTTCACTGTCAAATCCGTCAAAATCATTAACATAGCGCTTAACACAATTTTCCAGATGCCATTCATGCACTTTGTCATCACAGCCTCCCAGGCGGTAGCGATATTCTTGATACACATCAAAATGTTGTAGTGTTTCCAAAAATCTACAGCAGAGCAGTTGTGTCTAGCGATTGTGGTCGTAAAGTCGAATTGTTTTAAGTTGCATAGGTCGTAAGTCGATCAATACCTGTATATTACTAATCAGTGCTAGTATCTAGAATTCATAAAGATACTCTAAAAATCTTAATGAAAAAATAGAGCAGGAATTCACAGAAAAGAAACAAAAATGGTTAAGAAGTATATCAAATATGCTAAGCTTCATTAGCAATGAAGATATGCAAATGAAAGTCACAGTGAGGTTCCATTTCAGATTCATCAGACTGTCAAATGTGAAAAAGCTGAAAAATGCCAAATGGTGGAGAGGAATAGGATGAGCTGGAACTATCAGGGACTGCTGTTCCAACCAATTTGGATAGAACAATTAGATATCATCTCATAAAACTAGGAGATTGGATCATCGCTACATCTCTTGTCCTACATTATGTGAACACTAGAAACAATGCAAATGTGCACACAGAGACAGGAACTTCTAGGTCATGCATTTAGTTTTATATTAAATAATATAAAATTAATCTTAAATTGGTATTTTGTTGAACATGCTACAAACCCTCAGATATTGAAAAACACTCTGGACATTCACAAAGCCTATACATATATCCATGAAAGATGTTCAAAAGTGATTACTTCTGGTTCTAGAAGAATTTTTTCAGAGGAAAACTAGCCACTTGGAATAGAAGATGTTCAATGTCCCCCAGAATCTACCCAATAAAGGGAATGAGACTGTTATCTGCAGCTTCATGAAGACAGCATTCATCCTCCAGTCCCTAATGAATTTTGGGTGAAAAAAAGAACCCTAAGAATCTGCTCTTGCCAAAAGGAGACCCATGGTGGATGAGGTGTGGAAAATACTTGAATAAAGCTCCTAAATAACGCATGTTCTGCCTGTCTCTTAGAGTTCTTCTAAGGATGGGCCATGTAGTATTTCCAACAGAACTGGAACAATCCTGTTCTTCTGTGGTCTATAGACTTGACCATCTCTCTGCCATCCAGGAAAGCATTACTCATTTTGTTGTGAAATTTGTGTTTCTGTTATTTTGGACATTAGGAAAGACAAAACCCAATACATCACCTAATTTAGCAAAAACCTGTAGTACAATGTTTCAACATGCCCCTCTTTGTTTTAATCTTCTATGTTAGGCATACTTTCTTTAATGCAGCAGTAATTCAAAGCCTTAGTAAAACATTTCAATATGAAGACATAAATAACATATATGTAAAGCAATCAATACAATTAGTGTACAATTAGAATTGCAGGTTTCTGGTTCCCCTTTTTCATTTAATATCTATAGATGTCGAATAAAGTATGTAGAATTTTCTTGTTCAGGTCTGATAACTTGTACTAGGGTAGTATAAAGCAGTATAACACATGTCTCTTTAAACAGTGCTTCTACAAACTTCTGTTACATATTTTGATCAGCTAGAGGCAAAGGAATAATCCTGAGATCTAGTTCACTCTGTACTTCTGAAGTTTCTTTATTCTGGAAAGATTTTCGGTTTCCAGGGTTTTTAGAGTAAAGTTTTCTTTGTTTTCTTTTGAAAGACAAATTCAAATAATGAAGAAAACAGGAAACTAGATGGCTATTTGCTCTTGGCATGTGATTTCGTGCTAGATTTTTCTTAGTGAACTTTTCAGTAAGCTTACTATAGTGACCTGTAATCTAAATTGACAAAATACACTGTCCCCATCACATTGGCTCATTTTTTACAAAATTGATAACACCAAGTATTCAAGAGAACATGAAGAAATTGAAACTTTTATATACTATCAGTAATACGTAGACAGTCTTACGGTCTTTCTTTATTTTTTTAAGTATGTCTATTGTCCCAAAATTTTACCTTTAGTAGTTTGCTTAGGCTTATATTCCCCAAGTATATATTAGCAAGAAGAAAAGCAAAATGCTCAAGTGAAAATGGGTTATACAATTATATTGCATTTACCCAATGGAATTATCAATGGCTAAATAATTTCTATGTGATGATCTGGATATACATAAAAATATATATTTTAACATTTAAAAGCAAGGTTTTGAAAATAGCACATCATATGATACTATCAATAAATAGGCAATCAGGGATGAGGTAAAGGAAGAAGTGTGTGTTGTGTGTGTATACTAAAAATATAAATACAGCATTATATAATATAACTTTTATTGTTTTTTAAGGAAGGAATGTAAAAGTTAAACTAATCAACTTTGGATAAATAAGAAAAGGAGAACACGGGAGACCTTTTCTTTTTCACTTTGTGCTTTTCTGTGTAATTTATACTTCTATTATTTTATTTTTTGTTAAAATATACCAACAGAATTACCTAGATATTTGTAATATGTGTTAGGTTTTGTTTCTTCTTTACTTATTTCTACTAAAAATATTAAAGAAAAATGAAACTATATAAGGAAAGAGAGAAAGTTCAAATAAAATCAGAAATAAAAAGAAGACATAACAACTGAGATCATAGAAATACAAAGAATCATTAGAGGTTATTATGAAGAACACAAAGAAAAAAACCTATAAAACACAGATAAATTCCTAAACACATACACACCACCACCATTAAATCATGAAGAAATAGAAAACCTGAATGGATCAATAATGACTAATGAGGTTGAACCTGTAATAAAAGTCTTCCCATGAAAGAAAAGGCTATGGCCTGATGACTTCACTGCTATATTCTACAAGACATTTAAAATATTAATAGCCATTGTATTCAAACTCTTCAAGAAAAATTGAACAGAAGAGAATACTTCTAAACTCATTTTATAAGTCCAGCATTACCCTGTTTCCAAAACCAGATGAGGGCACAATAAAAAATAAAATCATTGCCAATATAACTGATGAATATAGATGCAAATATCTTTAGCAAAATACTAGTCAACCAAATTCAATAACACATTAAGAAGTTCAGTCACCATGATCAAGTGGAATTCATTCCAGGATACAAAAATGATCCAACATATGCAAATCAATGAACATGATTCATCATATTGATAGAACCAAGGACAAAAATTATATAATAATTTCAATAGATGCAGAAAAAAATTCAATAAAATTCAACACCTTTTTACAATAAAAACGCTTAACAAACTGAATATAGAAGGAATATACCTTAAAATAATAGTACTAACATATGACAGACCCACAGCTAACATCATACTAAATGGGAAAAATTTGAAATTATTTTCTCTAAGATCCGGAACAAGACAAGGATGTCCACTTTTACCACTTCCATTCAATATAATACTGTTTAATGGAATGGAATTGAATGGAAGTCTTGGCCGCAGCAATTAGAAAAGAAAAAGAAATAAAGGGCATTCAAATTAGAAAAGAAGTCATTTAGCCTTGCTCAAAAATGGAATGATCTTATGCTTAGAAAAACCTAAAGAGTCCGCCAAAAAATTATTAGAACTGATTAAAATTCAGTATAATTGCAAGATACAAAATCAACATACAAAAATTAATAGCACTTATATATGCCAACAGCGAACAATTTGAGAAACAAATCTAGAAAGCAATCCCATTTACAATAACTACAAAGAATATAAAAATACATAAGAATTAATTTAACCAATAAGTGAAAGGCATATATGAGGAAAACTATAAAATACTGATGAAAAAAATTGAAGAGGACACAAAAAAATAGAAAGTTATTCTATGCTTATGGATTGGAAGAATTAACATTGTTAAAATGACAAGTCTACCTAAAGCAATTTACCGATTCAATGCAATCACCATCAAAGGACCAATGACCTCTTTTACAGGAATAAAGAAAAAAATCCAAAAATTTACATGGAACTGCAAAAGACCCAGAGTGGTCAAAGTAATCAGGAACAAAAAAAACAAAGCTGGAGTGATAACACTACATGACTTCAAGATATACTACAAAGCTATCATAAACAAATCAGTATGATATTGAGAGAAAACCAGGCAAAAAGAATGATGGAACAGAAGAGAGAACCCAGAAATAAATCCACACATTTACAGCCAACTCATCTTTGACAAAGGTGCCCATAACACAAAATGGGGAAAGTCTCTTTAATAAATAATGCTGGAAAGACTGAGAAACCATATACAGAAGAATAAAATTAGACATCTGTTTCTCATCATGTCCAAAAATCAAATTAAAATAGAATCATGACGAAAATAGAAGACCTGATACTATGTAACTACTAGAAGAAAATATTGAGGAAATGATTCAGGACATTGGACTGGGCAAATATTTTTTGTGTCAGGCCTCGAAACATGAGCAACAAAAGCAAAAGTGGATAAATTGGATTAGAACAACCTAAAAAACCTCTTCATTCAACAAAGCGAAGAGACAATAATAGAATGGGATAAAACCTTGCAACCTATCTATCTGACAAGAGATTAATAACCAGAATATATAAAAACCACAAACAATTCAGCAGTAAAAAGGTAAAGGAACTGATTTTAAACTAGAAAAAAGATCTGAATAGACATTTCTCAAAAGAAGACACACAAACGGCCAACAGATATATAAAAATTGGTCAGCATCAGTAATCGTCAGAGACACAATTCAAAGTCACATGATATCATCTCACACCAGTTAAAATGGCTTTTTTCAAAAAGACAGGGAATAACAAATGCTGCCATGGATGTGATGAAAGAGGAACCTCAGGACACTGTTATTAAAATGTAAATTAGTGCAGACATTATGAAAAACTGTATAGAGACTTCTCAAAAACTACAAATAGGGCTACTATATGTTTCAGCAATATCCCTGCTTGGTATATATATAAAAGAAAAAAATCAATATACCAAAGAGATCATGTTCATTGCAGCACTTTTCACAATAGCCAACATGTGAAATCAAGCTAAGAGCCCATCAATGGATAAATGGGTCAAAAAAAAGGCGTATGTATAAAACAGAATATTATTCAGTTATAAAAAGAGTGAAACCTTGTCATTTTACAGCAACATAAAAGAAACTGGAAACTATTTTAAGTGAAAAAAGCCAAGCACAGAATGACAAATATCACATGTTCTCACTTATATGTGAGAGCTAAAAAGTGGAACTCATGGAAATAAAGAGTAGATCGGTGGTTACCAGAGGCTACAAAAAGTAGGGAGAAGCGACGGATGAAGAGAGGCTGATTAACGTGTACAAATATACAGGTAGTAAAAGAAACGAGACCTTGTGTTTGATAGATTGGTAGGTAACTATCTTTTACAATAATCTATCATGCATTTCAAAATAGCTAGATGATAATAATTCAAATGTTCCTTGCATAAAGAAAATATAAATATTTAAGGTGATAGACTTTCCATTACTCTGATTTGGTGTTTGCACATTATACTAATGTATTGAATATTACATGTACCCCAAAATATGCACCAATAAAAAAGAAAAAAGAGAAAAACGTGGAATTCATTTTTTCAAAGAGACAAAAGAAAATAAATGATAGAGACTAATTAAAAAGCTTCTAGTTTCAGAAAAAAGTGATTTTTATTTCAGCAAAACTGAGTATACAATACCTTGGAGGTAGTGATAACATTACAGAATCTGACTGGAATGATAATTAGAGTGGTGGAAGTGTCACAACTGGCTATATGGTATCACTAGATATATGAACAGTGTGAGGGGATCATAACCTTCTATTCTCCTCGACGTTGCAGGCCATTTTAATAAATGCCTTTATAAATATTTATATAGTCCCCATTCTACATTATACCAGGGACCTTAGTGAAATTAAAATATCCAGCAAGAAAGGCCTAAGGTATAATAATGGGTAGAAAAGCAAGTATTAGTCTGAAATTCAAGAAAGTTGACAGAATCTTGGAGATTTCTCAACATTGAGGTTTTTCCATATATTGGTTTCAGCAAAAAGAGATTTGAGCTTTTTAGAGACTGATGAAAAAAAAAAGGGAAGTGGAAACCAAAAAAATTCTAGCAATGACTAAGGCAGAAAATTAATTATAGGAGCAAGGAATTAGAGGGGACATTTAAGCTGGAGAACAAAGTATAGGGATTCTCTTGTCAGAACAGAGGGAATAAATGGCAGGGCTATGACACTGGAAAATATGAGAAGTACAGCTACCAAAATTAGGGAGCCAGGACATGGGAAACTGCTCAGCAACTTGCTGGGTGATGTATATACCTTTTCTCGTGGTCATCCTTCCAGTACTTACTCAGTAGTTATAACCATTTCAAATTTGAAGAAAACCAAGACTAATATACACAATAAGTGCCTTATAGGCAATGAATGCTCCAGCTAGGTTTTTTACTCAATACTGCTGGAGACCAAAGCATTTTCTTATTCTAGGACATGAGAAGGAGTCAGTGGTGCCTGCTCTGGTGAAAGCGATATAGCCGTAAGTGGGGAAAATGAGGCAAGTACTTGGAAAGAAAGAAATATTATAAAGAATTAACTAAAGAAGATGTTGATGGTGGTGGAGAATAAAATGAAGTTTACCTTTCTCATTAACCAAACTCAGTCACTGGGAGGCAATAGATCATAGTAGTTAAGCACATGGGCGTGAAAGTAGACTCTCAGGATTCTTATGCTGGTGTATGAACTTAAGAAAAGTATTTAACTTACCTAGAACTTAGCCTTTTCATATAGAAAAACAGACTTTCAGTGGAATATTTTTATTGCGGAGATTGTCTCAATCAATAACAAAATGGTTTCTCTCATCACAGAGAACCTGGGGAAAGGCAGGTGCCAGGCCTGGTAATCATGCCCGGCTCCAGTTCTCTGCTATTTTCTTGGCTCTTCCCTCTTCTGTGTAGTCTTCCTCCTCTGACTTAGGAAGGCAGCCATCCCATGGTATTACATCCAGACCTGTCATAATCTAGAGGAAGGAAATAGACCATGGCATCCTGCAACTCATGAATAGTGAGAAATTGTTTCTCAGAAGGACATGTAGATGCCTACCCACTGAGAGAACTGAATCTCCAGTGGTTGGAGTTTCATCACAGCCTCTTGCCTAAATTAATCCTTAGCAAGATAGTAGGGCAGCCACAATTGGCTTCATGAACCATCCTCTGTTCTTGGAGCTGGGAAGGGATCATCTTCTGACACAGAAGAAACGGAACAAATTCAGATAGTTGTGGGAATAGAAGAGGGGAGAAATGCATGCTAGAGGGGCAAACAGTACTTTTCAACAACTCTTCACAGCTGTTGAAAAGCTTAAACCACATCATATATTTAAAGGATTAAAATAGCTTCTGGTACATATTTCTTTAGTGAATGTTACCAATTATTATTGCTATGTGCTCAGCACTGAGCTAGGACTTTCTACAATTTAATAATCACAATCAGTCTATGAAGCTATTAAGACTTTTTGTTATTTATTTTGCAATTGATTAGAATAAACTTAAAAAGTTTAAGAAATTGCCTGGAAGTTGTAAATGTAGGCACAAAAAAAGTCAGAATTTTAATGTCCTGAACTGCCTGGGTGTAAAACCAATGACCTGAAATGCTTCTGTTTATTGCCCCCACCCAAATGAAAGAGTATCTAAACATTACTATGGTATGTAGTAAGGATACCCTTCTCCCCACAGAGTGTTTGTACTCAGACCTCCATACTAGAGGAAAGGAACTTCCAGAGCCGTGACTGCTGGGAACCAGAAGGCTAAGATAGTTTTACTTCAGTGTGCTTCCTCTACAGATCATTTTCATGTTAAAGAATATTGCAGCAGACAATGCCCTCATTATCTGTCTGTTTCTGATTAGCAGGGCACAAAAAAATTCTATTTTTTCTTCCCTTTTCTAATAGAAATAATAGATTTATCATCTTGCATTTAATGGTAAAAGATTAGATTATGCAGTGAAACAAACTGATGAATAACAGTGCAAATGATCTACACTCATTTGAAGATATTTGTTGGAGAGGATCTGAAAATATCTGTAATTTTCATCCTCTTTAAAATTTAGAAGATTTACTGCCTATCTGCACAGAAAAGCACAGCTATTATTTTGCAGCCTGTGAAATAGCATATTTTTAAGTTTCACTTTTCTTTTGATAAGCTGTTGTTTAACTCATTCAATAAACAGTGGAAGTGACACATCTGGAAGTGTCAGTGTTGAAGCCCCGAAGAACACAAACACCTTTATAAAGCAGTCTTAATTGCAAGCAATATTCCAATGAATGAGATTCGGTAATTACAAACATTTTCATGAAAAAATCATTCCCATAAAGATGTTCTAACGACAATTGAATAATATGAATTTTCAAACTGGGAAGGCAAATTTCTTAAGCTCGAGGTCTCAAATAGAGCTTGACCCAGTATCATTTTAGATTATAAACATACAGCGAATTTTCTCAGGCAAAAGAAGCTACATTTCTACAGGATAAAAAGAAATAATAAATTAATAAATAAGTAAGCAAGTGTATTTGATTCACTTTTAATGTAACTTCAAGTTTTATGTTTAAAATCTTTAATTTTTGCCTTAAAATTTTCCTGAAACCAATTACGTAATTCTTTATGTGTTCAGAATAAACTTTCTCTAAAGTTCAGAATAAGCTTTCCTTGAGCTATCAGCTCAAGGGAAAGGATGATACAGAGTCTTAAATTCATTCTCTCTTGTTTTTTGAGTGCTTCAGGTAAAGTGTTTCTGCCCTGAGTATATTATCTAATTATAATAATGTAAATAATTATCACAAATACATAACGTGGTAAACTGTGCCATGCATTATTCAAGCACTTTATATTTATTAACTTTTTAATTTTTAAAATCCAATAAAATAGTGCTAATAAATACCCAATTTAGAGATCAGGAGAGAAGAGGTATAGAAAAATTAGAGAATGTTCCTCAGGCCACACACATAGCATCAGAGCAGAAGTGAGCATAAATGACAGATACAGATTTTGGAAAGAGGGCTCTCTAGGCACAATTGCATTTCAACAAAACATTTTTTATTTGTATAGATTTAGAGGGCACAAGTGCAGTCTTGTAGCATGATATATACATTTCATAGTGGCGAATTCTGACCGTTTAGTGTAACCATCACCCTAGCAGTGTACACTGTATCTGTTAGGTAATTTATCATTCCTTATTCCTCCCCTCCTCTTCCCAGCCTCCAATGTCTATTTTTCCACACTCTATGTCCATGTTTGCACATTATTTAATGTCCAATAATAAAAAAATACAATATTTGACTTTCTGAATTATTTCACTTAATAACTCATGGATGGCCTCCAGTTATATCTGTGTTGCAAAAAAACTGATTTTATTTTTTAATGGCTGAGCAGTAGTCCATGGTATATATAAAGACCACATTTTCTTTACCTAATCATCCATTGATGAGAACTTAGCTTGATTCTGTATCTTCGCTATTGTGAATAAGTGCTACAGTACACATGAGTGGAGGCATCTTTTTGATATAATGATTCATTTTCCTTTGAGTATCCAGTAGTTGGCTTGCTGGATTAAATGGTAGTTTTATTTTTTGGTATTTGAAAAATCTTCATATTGTTTTCCATAGAGGTTGTATTAATTTACATTCCTACAAACAATGTATAAGCATTCCCTTTTCTCTACATCCTCACCAACATCTGATATTTTTTAACCTTTTAATAATAGCCATTCTGACTGGTAGAAGACGGTAGCTCACTGAAGTATTAATTTGCATTTCTTAGATTATTAATGGTGTTGCACATTTTTTCATATACTTTTCAACCATTTGTATGTCTTCTTTTGAATTAGACCTTAAATTATCTACAATAATCCTTGACATTTATGTGACTTTAGAATTCAATAGGTATTTTGCTTGTATTAACATATTAAATGTTTTCCACAATCCTCTAGTGAGGTAATAGGAACTCCTCTTTATATTCAGGAAAGTCAACTGTGAAGGTCTGAGGATTCCAGCCAGTATTCTCTCCATTACAACTGCCAGAAAATTAATTACAAGTAAGGTCTGATACATGGCCTGGCAAATAATAGTTGTATAAAAAATATTTATCAAATAAATACTTGGGGAAATTATAGAAAGCTTAAGTTGTAATGTGGTTTTGTATATAATTGTCTATGTGCCCACTGAAAGCCCAAAATGCCACACCACATACATAGAACTGGCAGAAGACACTAACGTGAAGAAACGGAAGTTTTTAAGTAGTGAACGAGGCAGTTTTTGTTCTTGCAGAAATATATATATATATATATATATATATATTGCTTTTAAAAATAGAAATTCATTCTCCTGCAATCCGGGAGACCGGAAGTCAAAAATGGCAGTGTCAGCAGAGCTGTACTCCCTCTGAAGGGTATAAAGATGGTCCTTCTTCACCTCTCCCTTGGTCCTGGCATAGCTGGCGATTCCCAGGGTTCTGGGGCTGTGGCTGCATCACTCCCGGCTCTGCCTTCATCCTCACACAGCCTTCTCCCCTGTGTCTCTGTGTCCAAATTTCCCTCTTCTTCTTTTACTTTGTGTTTTGGTTATTTGTACATATGTATATATGTACATACATATGTATATACATATGTACAAATAACTAAAAGGCAAAGTAAAGCATGCCCCGTTACAAGGGCAAAAAGAGTGATGAGTGATGAGTGATAACCAAAAGGCATATGTACCAATAACCAAAAGGCATATATGTACAAATAACCAAAAGGCAAAGTAAAGCATGCCCCGTTACAAGGGCAAAAAGAGTGATGCGGTAGCATGAAAGGAGGACTGAAGGATTCTGCCAAGGGAGTCGAGAGCTCCAAGGAGAGGTATCTGGGATGCTCCATGAAAGAGTGAGTAGAGCTTTGTGGAGGAAATGCCTCTCTGTATTTACAGCTTCTTATCATCTGAGGGCTTGTGGCAGTCCTGCAGACTGGGCCCACATCAAGATCAAATGTATTCTGGATTTGCATGTCTTTTTGGAATCTGTTGCTATCGACCTCAACCCCAGCACATCAGCCCTTGACTGGATTATTTACATGGCCCTATAATTGATCCATATGCTTCTACTCCAGCCTACTTATGGTTTACTTCTAAAATAACAGAAATTACTTTTTAAAAAATATAAAAAATTAACTTTACTCAGCCGTTTAAAATATTTTAATGCACCCCTGTCGTAAATGTAATAAAATCCAAGTTCTTTGCTGTGGCCCCCAGGGCTGCCTAGGCTGATCCACCTTCACTCCATGAGCTCTTTACCTGAACTGTTTCTTCAGCTCACTATGTTCCAACAGTATTGGAATATAATCCTGTTTGTCAATCTTTTCATGTTAGTCTCTGTTTCAATCTGTGTGCACTTCTTCTATCTCTTGTGCTTAAAATGTTCTCTTACCAGAGCTTCTTGTGGCTGATTCCTCATAATTCAATAATAAAGACAATAGTTACTTACACAAAGAAAACTCTCTGGGCCGGGCGTGGTGGCTCACGCCTATAATCCCAGCATTTTGGGAGGCCGAGGCAGGTGGATCACGAGGTCAAGAGATTGAGACCATCCTGGTCAACATGGTGAAACCCTGTCTCCACTGAAAATACAAAAATTAGCTGGGCATGGTGGCGCATGCCTGTAGTCCCAGCTACTCGGGAGGCTGAGGCAGGAGAATTGCTTGAACCCAGGAGGCGGAGGTTTTGGTGAGCCAAGATTGCACCATTGCACTCCAGCCTGGGTAACAAGAGTGAAACTCCATCTCAAAAAAAAAAAAAGAAAGAAAGAAAGAAAACTCTGTGAACTCCCAAGCTGAAGCGTCCATCCTTCCTTATCCCTCGATTACTGCCTCCACCATTGTCCTCTATTATTTATAACTCTAATGAGACCCATCCAAAGAATATCATTACCAACATCACTATATGTCAGAAGAGAGGAAACTCTCTTGTATTTTCACAGAGATCTTGCTCTGAATGGTAAGGCAGAATGAATGTAGCCAAAAACAGTAGGATTACACCTTCTCAAATTCCTCTGCACCTCACGTCTTCCCTGTGACTCACACTGAATCCAGGGCAAAATGAAAAACTAGTAGTTTCTTGGGTAACAAGTAGGCACAGACTAAGACATGTCAAAGAAGCGAGCTCTCACCAGTTCCTCAGTACCGGCGTTCCTCAGCTTGCCTGAAGACATAGGCATGCCCCAGATATGGACAAATTTTGGTTCTAGGTAAAGAAAACAACAGCAATCTTAATCCCAGAATCTGGGTCAACTTGGAATTAGTGTGTACTGAAGAAAAGTACGGTATTTATGGCCCCTCATATAGAGCTTAGGTGGCTATGCTTTTTATAAAGTATTTTCTTTCCTTATCCTCAGCCACTTTTGATCACTTATACCCTAGTTTCATTTTCCACTTTTGCCACTGAAAATCCACTTGCATTCATGGTCTCACTAAAGACAGCCTGTTTGGCTGAAAACTGAAACCCTTTTGAACTCCTCCATGGGAGGCCAGACCAGGTTCTGTGGTCTAGCCAGTGACTGGGGATGCTCTAAAACTGACAGACGATTGAGGTGCTTATTGTCACCTTTGCTCTTTTTTGCTGGTTACATACAGTAAAATTTGCCAGTTTAAAACTCACCCGGGTGCAGTGACTCTTGCCTGTAATCTCAACAATTTGGGAGGCTGAGGCGGGCAGATCACCTCAGATCAGGAGTTCAAGACCAGCTTCGCCAACAGGGTGAAACTCCATCTCTAATAAAAATACAAAAAATTAGCTGGCAATCCCATTACTGGGTATATACCCAAAGGATTATAAATCATTCTATTATAAAGACACATGCACACGTATGTTCATAGCGGCACTGTTTATAATAGCAAAGACCTGAAACCAACCCAAATGCCCATCAACATTAGACTGGACAAGGAAAATGTGGCACATATACATCATGGAATACTATGAAGCCATAAAAAATGAGTTTGTGTCCTTTGCAGGGATGTGGATGAATCTGGAAACCATCATTCTCAGCAAACTGACACAAGAACAGAAAAACACCACATGTTCTCACTCATAGTTGGGTGTTGAACAATGAGAACACATGGACACAGGGAGGGGAGCATCACACACTGGGGTCTGTTGAGGGAGGCCAAAGGAGGGATAACATGGGGAGAAATGCCAGATGTAGGTGATAGGGGAATGGAAGCAGCAAACTACATTGCCATGTGTGTACCTATGCAGCAATCCTGCATGATCTGTACATGTACCCCAGAACCTAAAGTACAATTTAAAAAAATAAAATAAAATAAGATTTTGAAAAAAAAAAATTAGCTGGGCATTGTGGCAAGTGCTTGTAATCCCAGGTACTTAGGAGGCTGAGGCAGGAGAACTGCTTGAATCCAGGAGGTAGAGGCTGCAGTGAGCCGAGATTGTGCCATTACACTCAAGCCTGGGCAACAAGAGTGGTACTCCATCATAAATCAATAAATAAAATAAAATGCAATAGTTTGGATAAATGCACAGAACAATGCAACTACCACCACATCCAAGATGTACAGCAATTGCAACTCCCCAAAAGCTTCCCCCTAGTCTTTTGAAGTTACTCTCACTCTGACACATCCTGGACCACGACACTATCTGATGAGTTTTGCCATGTTTGTTTTATCTATTCTAGAATTTCGTATAAATGTAATTGCATATTATGTAGTCTTTTCTGTCATGAATAATGAATAATTAGTACAATATCAAAATGAGAATTATATTTCTTAACAAAGAGATGTCTCATAATTTTGTTTTATTAGCTGAAACATGAATATCAAACAGAGGGTGGCACAGAACTGAGTACACAGGCTAGTTTGAGGTGTTTTGTTGAGGAAAAAGGTGTAAGTACTTTGAAAGTTTAAAGAAAAAAAGGCATTTATACAGATAGAAGAACATGATTACATATTTTTTAATTTACAAATTATTTGAAAGTATGTGTGTTCTCTTCTAAGAGCTTCTTGTTTCACTCATATTGGTTTAAGTGTTTATTTTACCGGGTAGCAATTGCTTCTGATTGTATTATATATAATCCAAATGGAAACATTTTGGCAGATTTTCAAATGAAGAATCACAGTGTGAGAATGTTTTTTGCACTCATTTGCAGCCAATTTGGTCTAGGCGACTCCAAGGCGCACAGGTTACCCATGGCTAAGGAAACTGTTCTCACTGAAGCCATGCCTCTATAATGAGATTCAGACCAATTTGACTGAAGAAAATAAGTTTTAACACATGAACTGTTTGTGCTCAGAAATTTCAATAAATAGAAAGCTATGGGAAACCACCCTCAAAATAAAATAAACTCAGATCCCATTTATAAAATGAAAAATGGCACTAGAGAACTTTATAGTTTAAGACTAGTATTACTTACATTCAGAAATGTATGTGAACCAATCTGAACTCAAGAATTTATTTTACCAATAATACTTCTTTCACAAAAATCACATGCATGCTTTCTTGGCTTGTTATCTGTTCAGAAAAACTAATCTTATTCTTTGCATTGATTGGTTGGCATATTTTTCCTTCTGGTTTGGCCAATTCAAACTTTTCTTCTGGCTAGAAGGCTGCAATAAGGCATGTACTTCCCCCTTTTAGTTGTTAGATCTATTTGATGATAATATTAAATACTCCTAAGAAGTGTGAATAGGGATACTACAGTTTAATGGAGAGAATTGGGATGGGAGATGGACTAAGGCACAGGTTTTTTCTCTGCAAATTATTTGCATATAGAATATATAATTTATTTTTCCCGATCATGAGTTAGAGTCCTCCTGAATGATGATAATGTAAGTGAAGTACTGTGGTAGACAGAACAATGATGGCTCCCCGAGAGATGGACAAACGTTAATGCCCAAGCCTGGGAATATTTTATCTTACTTGACAAGATAGACTTTGCTCATATGATTAAGCTAAGAGTCTTGAAGGAGGAATTATCCTAGATTGCTGGGAGGAGCTCAGTGTAATCATTGTCTCCAGTGTGTTCCTTATTTGAACTTGTTGCAGTTCTTCCCTCCTTTTTATTTTCCATCATATTCGTGATGAAGACCCAGAAACCCACCTTTCCATCACAATCTTAGATAACAGCTGTCCAGTTATGAGCAGGGTTGTGCTGATATCAGGACAGGTCATAATTGGTTTCAACTATTAAGTATGGCTAGAGTATATCTGGAAAATCTTGACACTTCCTATTCCTGAGTCAGAAACTGTTCCTAGAATATCCATTATATGTGCCTAGGGAAATATACTTCGATTGCTACAGCTCAAACCTAACATTTTGCACCTGAGTTATAATGAGCTGTTATTATTTCCCTGAATTTACATTTACATATATAATTTACATTTTTCATTTACTAATTCATCATACCTGCATATCTATAGATACATTTAAATCAGAAAGTGGTATCTGCTTTCTGAAGAGCTTGCTTGCAAAAGAAATCTTGGACTCAACTCCTGGGTGTGTATGAACAGTTTTCAGCAGGCAGTTTGGTTATATTACAATTTAAGTGCTCAGTTATTCTTTTTGAACCCTGATACTTTCTGGAATTATTTTTTAAGGATAAAGATCTTTCAATATATGTTCTGTCTAAACCGGAGGCGATCTAAGATTTACATTTTAATCACTAATTACTTTAATAAGTATCCTAGGAAGCACTTTCCAATTGCTCTGTTATTTTTCAAAGCCCCTTTAAGCTTCTTAGATATCTGATCCAATTATACTTCTGAAGTATTTGTCATTTATCTCATTATCTGAGAATTTCTGCTATTTGATTTTTTACTTAGATAGAGATATATTTGCATTTATATTCATATCTCTAGCATATATGCATATCCAATGCCATGTAAAAATTTGTGTCTGCATCAGTCTCTCAGCTAGAGATGCATCTGACTCTGCATTCATCATTTATTATCATCAGTGTCTTCAATCTCTTTCCTTACGCTGGCTCTTTTCTCTTTGAACATGTGTATGACAAATACACAATAAAAAACTTTATAAGGACCCCATATTCTTTACTAATTGACCTCTATCACATTTCCTTTATAGCTCAGATAACTGAATCATCAGTTTCCCATCTTCCCTCTACCAGTTTATCATCCATTAGCCCGTATTACTACCAATGCACTGAAAATTTGCTTCCTAAATGCATTTAACACATTTATTTAACAAACTAAAATGATATGCGTAATCTGTTATCCTATTTGAGACTCAGTCTTCCTTCTATCTTGATTTTATTTTTAGAGATTTAGGAGGTACAAGTGCAGTTTTGTTACATGCATATATTGCATAGTGGTAAAGTTTGGGCTTTTAGTGTAATCATCTCCCAAATATTGTACATTGTACACATTTAGAAATGTCTCATTCTTCACCTCATTCCCACCCTCCTACCTTTCCAAATCTCCAGTGTCTATCATTCCATTCTATATGTCCATGTATGCACATAATTTAGCTCCTGCTTGCAAATGGGAATATGTGGTATTTGCCTTTATGTTTCTGAGCTGTTTCACTTAAGATAATGGCTTCCAGTTCCACCCATATTGCTACAAAAGACAAGATTTCATAATGGCAATGGCTGAATACTGTGTCATTGTATATACCATGTTTTATTTATCTAATCATCCATTGATGGACACATAGCCTCATTTGTGTAACTATTGCTGCAAAAAACAAACGTCCACTTCTCTTGGATTCCAAAATGTTGTTCCCTTCCAGTCCTCATCCTCTGATAGTTGCTACCATAAACTATGTACTTACAAGGTTCCAGGCCATATACCTCGTGATTTGTGTGTATAATCTTTTTTTAACTTTCAGAGTAAATCCTTGTGACAGCTACATTCTGCTTATTCCAAATGAGAAAACTAAGGCGTTGACAAGGTATGGTGCCTCCCTATGACATAAGTTGATGTTGGAGGTAGGATTCTAACACTAGCACTCTCTCTGTCCTGTTCACCCTTTCATCCTTTCTGCCTCACACTAACTTTTAGTCTGGCTCTTTTATCACTCTGCATTCTCTCTCTCCCATAGGCAAGGCTGCAATTACCAGCATTATACTGCTGTTTCCCAATCCTACTCCCAACCATGAATAATCAGGCCCATGTGTAAGCATTTATTAGACAAATCCTCTAGACTATTTCATGGGCATCTCAAAACCAACAAACGCCAAACTGAACTCATTCTATGGCTCATAAACTTGAAATAATTCATTCTGTATTTCTGATCCAATTTCTCATGGTTAACCAAGCCCCAAACCTGGATGCTATTAGTGTTCATCCCTCTCTCCCTCATCCCAGCCAACTTCAAGTCTATTTTCTGAGGCAATTTCCTACATAAATCAAGAACCCTTCTAATTCTTTTCTACGTAGGTTAGAGACTCTATTTTTTGCTTTCTCTACTTCAAATAATACTGATTTTGTAGTGTCCCATAGGCTTTGGTATGTTGTATTTCCATTATCATTTGTTTCAAGACATTTTTCAGCTTCTTCTTAATTTTGCCACTGACCCATTAGTCATTCAGGAGCATTTTATTTAATTTCCATGTATTTGTACAGTTTCTAAAATTCTTCTTTTTATTAATTACAAGTTTTATTCCATTGTGGTGAGAGAAGATGCCTGATATTATTTTAATTTTTTGAATCTTTTAAGACTTGCTTTGTGATATAACTTATGGCCTATCCTATGGAATGATTCATGTCTGAGGACAAGAGTGCATATTCTGCAAACATTGAATGAAATGTTCTGTAAATATCTATCAAATCCATTTCTTCTATAGTACGGGTTAAGTCCAATGTCTCTGTTAATTTTCTGTCTAGAAGATCTGCCTGATGCTGAAAGGGGATGTTGAAGCTTCTAGCTATTATGGCTTTGGGAACTATATCTCTCTTTAGCTCTAACAATATTTCCTTTACGTATCTGGGTGCTGCTCCAGCATTGGGTGCATATATTTTTACAATTGTCACATCCTCTTGCTGAATTGACCCCTTTATCATTATATACTGATTGACTTTGTCTCTTCTTGTCATTTTTGTCTTGAAATCTATTTTGTCTTCTGTAAGTATAGCTATTCCTGCTGAGGTTTATTTTTTTTCGTTTTGTTTTGTTTTGTTTTTTTGGTTTTCATTGGCATGGAATATCTTTTTACATCCTTTGGTTTTCAGTTAATGTGTATCTTTATAGGTGAAGTATGTTTCTTGTAGGCAACAGACCAATGGGCCTTGTTTTGTCATTTATTCATCCAGTCTATGTCTTTTGATTGGAGAGTTAAGTCAATTTACATTTAACGCTATTATTGATAGGTACTTAATCCTGCCATTTTGTTATTTGTTTTCTGGTTGTCTTCTGATCCTGACTTCATTCTTTCTTTCATTCCTGTCTTTCTTGAGTAAAAGTGATTTTTCTCTGATGATATGATTTAATTCCTTGCTTTCTATTTTTTGTGTGTCTGTTGTATGTTTTTTTGGTTTGAGGTTACCATGAGGCTTATAAACACTCTCTTATAAACTAGTATTTTAACCTAATTACCACTTATAGCTATTTGCATAAACAAACAAAAAGAAAGCAAATATGAACTCTACATTTTAACTTTGTACTCCTAGTTTTTAACTTTTTGTTGTCTCTATTTATACGTTTTAGTTCTGATTATGTCTAGAAAAGTTGTAGTTATTTTTCATTGGATCATCATTCAGTCTTCCTACTTAGAATAAGAGTAGTTGGCACATCACAGTTACAGTGCTAAAATATTCTATGTTTTTCTGCCTAGTTATTATTACCAATGAGTTTTGTAACTTCAGGTGATCATGTATTGCTCACTGATGTCTGTTATTATAAATGTACTGCTTTTAGCATTTCTTGTAGGACAGATCTAGTATTGATGGAATCTCTCAGCTTCTGTTTGTCTGGGAAGGTCTTTATTTCTCCTTCATGTCTGAAGGATATTTTTGCTAGATATACCATTCAACAGCAATAGTTTGTTTGTTTCTTTTTCTTCAGCACTTTAAAAATATCTTGCCACTCTTTTCTGGCTATAAAGTTTCCACAGAAAAGTCTGCTGTCAAAAGTATTGTATGTCATTTGTTTCTTTTTTCTAGTTGCTTTTAGGATCCTTTCTTTATTCTAGACCTTTGGGTTTTGATTATTAAATGCCCTGAGGCAGTCTTATTTGGGTTACATTTACTTGGTGTAGTATAATCTTCTTGTACTTGGGTATTGATATATTTCTCTAGGTTTCAAAGTTCTCTGTTATTGTCCTTTTGAATGAAAATTTCTACCCCCATCTCTTTCTCTACCTCCTCTTTAAGTCCAATAACTCTTAGATTTGTCCTTTTGAGGCAGTTTGCTAGATCTTACAAGCGTATTTCATTGTTTTTTATTCTCACTTCTTTTGTCTCCTCTGACTGTGCATTTTCAAATAGACTGTCTTTAAGCTCACTAATTGATTCTTCTGCTTGATCAGTTCTCCTATTAAAGGGCTCTGATGCATTCTTCAGTATGCCAACTGTATCTTTTAGCTCTAAAGTGTCTGCTTAATTCTTTTTAATTATGTCAATATATTTGTTAAATTTATCTCATAGAATTCTGAATTCCTTCTCTGTGTTATCTTCAGTATCATGAATTTCCTCAGCACAGCTATCAGTTAGTGCAAAAGTAATCTATGTGTTCTAGCTGTATCTGCTTTAGGGACACTCTAAGCCCAGTAATGATGTGGTTTTTGCAGACTCTTAGAGGTACCACCTTGATAATCTTGGACATATTCCAGGAGAATTCTCTGGTTGGCTAAGCGGAGACACTGATCTCTTATTTTCTTTCTCTCTCTTTCTCTCTGTTCTGAGCCACCTGGAGCTAGGGATAGAGTGACACAAGCATCCTGGGGCCACCACTGCTATGAAGCCAGCGCAGACCTGGGTCTCAGCCCTGAAGTCAGCACAGCACTGGGTGTCACCCAAGGCCTGCTTTAACCACTCCTTGGTTACTGCCTGTGTTCACTCAAGGCTCTGGGGTCCAAAATCAGCAGTTGGCAAAGCCAGTCAGGCCCTGGGTGCTTAGGGAGTCAGGGACTAGAGTCAAAAACCTTAGAAATCTAATTGTTTTTCTATTGTATTGTAGCTGAACTGGCACTCAAACCACAAGATACAGTCCTTCCCTTCCCTTTCCAAAGGCGTAAGATCCTTACCTTGTCACCACTGCCACACCAGGCTATGAGGGGTACTGCCATACTACCACTGATGATCCCTTAAAATCCAAGGTTTCTTATTTATTCTTGTCATAAATACTGCCTGGCCTGGGACTCACACTTCAGGGGAGTGGACTTCTCTCTGGCCTAGGGCAGGTCCAGAAATGCTATCTAGGAGTGAGGTCTTAGATGACGTTTCTAGGCTGGCTTGGTCAAGCTTGGTGTTCTACCTGCCTGTGGCCATGCAGGTACCTAAGTTGCAAGACAAAATCTCTCCTTCTACTTTTCTCAAGCAGAAGGCATTTTGACCCAGAGTCACCACAGCTGGTAATGTGCCAAGTCTCACCTGAAGCCAGAAAGTCTCCAAGGCTCACCAAGGCCTTTGATGTCATACCTAGTTATCATTTCTGGTTATTAAGAGCCCAACAGCTCTTCAGTTAGCAGGTGGTGAATGCTGCCAGGACTGGGTCCTGTCCGTCAAAGCAACAAGTTCTCTTCTGGCCCAGGGTGTGTCTGGAAATGTCATCCAGGAGCTAGGGCCTGGAACGGGGGCCTCATGACTGACCCGTGCCCTGTCTTGGTGCGGCTGAGCTGGTATCCTAGATGCAACGTAAAATTCTCCACATTCTTCCTTCTCTACTCAAGCAAAGGGCAGGGGCCTCTTTTGGAGCCATGAGCTGTGAAGCCTGTGGTTAGGGAAGGGGTAAGTCAGCACTCACTTGGCTGCTGCAGCTTGTGTCTCAATATGTGACGTGCACCCCAGTCCGCTGTCACTGGGCCTAGTTCAGCACTAGGACTTGCTTAAGAGTTGCAGTCTTTACGGTCTAGACTGTCTTTCAAGTTTACTTAGAGACACAGTGAGCTGTAGCCCTTGGTAGCAGTGAGGTTTGCAGGACTCAACTTTGGACTGCTGGGATCAGCGATTTCCCTCCGGTTAGGGCTGGTTTAAATGCTCCCTCTATGGGCAAGCATCAGTTGAGTTTGGTTTGGTTTTCCTTCTGCTCTAACAGAAAGGCACTGAGCTCAATGCTTCACAATTGCCGTGTTATCACACTCCTGTTGCCCAGCCATACTCTCAGCACTGAGCTGCTGCTGCCAGGGGCAGGGAGCGGTGGCCTTGGCAACTCAAGACTATTTTTTCTATCTCTTCAGTGCCTCTTTCAGCAATGTGAAGTTTAAACCGGGTACTATGCGTGTCCACCTAATTTTTGGTTTTTATGAAGGTACTTTTTTGTGTAGATAATTGTTAACTTGGTTTCCTTCCCGTTGGAGGGCAGGGGTGTACAACTGATAGAGCTTTCTCTTCTGCTGTCTTGCTGTGGCTTCTCCAAAGTTTTAGTAAAATTAGTGAAAATTTTAGTAAAATTAGTGAAAATTTTTTAGTATGCATGTCAGCATGTAATTACATCATAGTCAATCTTTTTTTTTTTTTTTTTTGCTGTAAAAGTACAATATTCCTTTATCATAATGTTTCATTCACAGCAACTGCTAGAATTTAGCTTTCATTATCTGGACCAATAGTTGTTAACATCAATGTGTATCAGAACCACCTGCAGGGCTTATTCAAAGGCTGAATGTAAGGCCCCATTCTGAGTTTCTGATTCAGTAGGTTGGGATTTGCATTTTTACAAGTTGCCAGTTGGTGCTGCTGGTACTGCTTTGGAAATCATTGGCCTGTATTCCAAGATATTGATAGGTCCTTAGAAATAATTAGTTTCTGTTTAAGTTAATTTTACAGAATTCTGTTTAAGTTAATTTTACAGAAACTAATTCTAAGTTAATTTTACAGAAGTAATTCTGTAAAATTAACTTAAACAGAAACTAATGAAAAACCTGAAATTCAAATAACAATATTTGGTCAAAAGGTTGTTTATATCAGAGTCAAAACTCTCTGATGAGAAATTTTGCTTGGTTCTCCTCCTTCCTCGGGGTGAACTTATTGCAGCTCACTCCTTTACAGCCCAGCCATGGTTGAGCATTTTAGCAATTCCTTGACTCTTACCACATTAATTTTCCTTAAGCCCAGATAAACCTTAAGTGCTGTCCCCTTACATTACCAAATTAAATAAGCACCATATATTTGATAGCCATAGAAATCTCAGCCCACAGACTCACTTGAAAAAGTTTAACTTTCTCTGGTTATCTGGAGTTCAGCTTAATTTCCACTTCAATTCCCCATTCATTTGTATGATTTAAAAAAAAAAAAAACAAAAAAAAACTGTTACCCATTGGCCCTCTTGGTTGCATCTGAGTTTAACGTGACTAGTCTGGTACCAACACACTGGGGAAGAGGATCTTCTGGATCTTTTTCTACTCCACTGATGCTGAGATTTGCAAAATTCCACCTGTTTCTCATTTTGTGGTGCACACAAGTCATTGCGTTGCACACATTCCTACCCTTAAGTCTCCATCTAATGTTTCTGATCATTTAATGCATTGTCATAATGGGATAGAAAACATCATCCTACCATTCTGGGACTGCAGAAAATTGGGAGGCCACGTCAGGTCCACCTACATAAACACCCTTTACAGCCACCCTTTCCTTCTGGAGTTTTATCACTCTCTGGTCTTATTACTGAGTGTGAGGACACAGCCTTCTTCTGATGGCTATACTGCTGACCTAATCTTCTCGCTGGGAGTAGGGCATAGCGCTGTCTTTCTCAGAGATCAAAAGCCACAAGGATTCATCTGCAATTTAGGGTGTGCAAAGCATTAGTCTTATTCACTATGTGCGTTTACTAAATTCATGTTTTATATTCCAAGTTCTGTGTCTAGAAGCATCTTTTCTGTGTTTCCCTGCTGTCACATATTCTGCTTAAGTAAAGAAATATCATAGAGTCTCCCTGTCTGAACCGGAGTATAGAAAACAGTATTTAAAAAACAGTAACAAGAAAAATGAAAATAGGATCAGGCTCAGTGGCTTATGCCTGAAATTGCAACACTTTGGGAGACTGAGGTAAGAGGATCACTTAAAACCAGGAGTTTGAGATTATTTTGGGCAAGAAAATGAAATGAGACCCCCATCTCTGCTAAAAAATAAAAAAATTAGCCAGGTACAGTAATGTGTTCCTGTAGTACTGGCTACTTGGGAGACCGAGGTGGGGGATTGCTTGAACCCAAGAGTTCGAGGCTGCAGTGACCCAAGATGAGGCTACTGCACTCCAACCTGGGCTACAGAGCAAGACCCTGTTTCTAAAAGTAAATAAATAAATGAATACAATATAAATATGTCAGTACATTATCTGCCAACCCAACAATCATGGACGGGGAAGTGCTGCCCTGCTCAATCTGTGCCCTATCCAAGGAGGCTTATTTGTTTCCTTTTCAATGTTCTGCGTATTTCAGCCCTCTCACCAAGTGAGACAGTTTGGTATATTGTATTGTAAATGCTGAATAAAGCCAGAAGAAATGTGAATGTTTTGTGTTGGAGTAATATCAGAAGCTCTTTCCAGAAGAGGAGACATATAGTAGTCCTTAAAAAACATAGGGTTTTAACTTCCAAAGCAGAGAAAGTGACAGTTGTCCAGACATCATCCTGACAGCAGCAGGATAGCTCAGCTATAAAAATGTGTGCGTTCATATAAAAGAATATGACCAATGCCCTTCCTCCGGAAAAAACAGAAGGCGAAGAGAGAAAGCAGCATTCCCAATCTTCACCAGGGACCAAAGGGGATTAGTTAGATTATCTCAATTCATGCTGTCCCATATTGTATTTTACTAATTATCACTGAACATGTGGATGGGAGTCTGGGTTAGCCTACAAGTACTGGAAATGAGGCAAAGTAGTTAAATTGTGGAAATGCCTACTTAAAAATAATAATAAAATAAAGAAGAAAAACAAACCAGAATGTCCTTGATGATCAATTTGCAATAAAGATGGGAAGAATAGTGTTTAAAGTTTAAACCCTGCAGCTCAAATTCTAATACAACCAACAATTGTTCAGGCCCTGATAAATTCCAGGGACTGCATGAAGTGCCTTCACCCCCAGTGTTTGATTTACCTCCTTCACCTGCCCACAGAGGATGCACTTTGACCTCCTTCACAGATTTAAAACACTCTAAAGTTCAGTGTGGAGGAAAGTGGTAGAGCTGAGCTTTCTGTCCTCTCCATTCTTTTCTAGTTGCCCAACTATTTGAAATAAAACATTTCTCTTTCTTCTCTAAAGTTTTTCAATTCACAAATCATGCATGGACATTTCAGAAAAAAATAGAAATAAACACATTTATAAAGAGGAAGAGTCACCTATTATTTATAATGTTACTAAGTAGAAATGGTCATTGCTAATATATTGCTGTAGAATTTTGCAAGTTTCACTTTCTGATAATTTCTACTTAGGTGCATGAATACACACTTGTATGTATGTGCACATGTGTGTGGGTGTATTTACATGTGGAAAGAGCGAGATTGTATATTTATATATTTTTCTAGTCTTCAGTTGCCCTTAATAAAGTTTTTCTTCTTGACATAAATGTATCTAAACTTAACTTTTACATATTCTATTTTCTTTCCTGTATTAAATTAATAATAATTACATCATATCCATCTTAGAGCTATCTCATTATTCCTTCACCTTTTGTTTTATATTATTTTATAGCATGCATTTATAACATTCTTGTATCAATACTTATCCACTAACATTTTATAACCAGAAGAACTGATGTGTCATGTTAATTTCAAGATTAACAATATATTTTATGTTTAAAATAATATAGCAATATAACAAATAGAAATGACAAGATAGAATATTCTGTAAGGTCATTCCTTTTTCTTTTTGAGACGGGGTCTTGCCCTGTCACCAGCTGGAGTGCAGTGGTGTGATCTTGGCTCACTGCAACCTCTGCCTCCCGGGTTCAAGTGATTCTCCTGCTTCAGAATTGAGGGTAGCTGGGACTACAGGCATGCACCTTCACGCCCAGATAATTTTTCTGTATTTTTAGTGGAGGTAGGGTTTCACCATGTTGGCCAGGATGGTCTCGATCTCTTAATCTCGTGATCTGCCTGCCTTGGCCTCCCAAAGTGCTGGGATTAGAGGCGTGAGCCACCATGCCTGGCCAAGGCTGACCCACTATAAAGCTATAGAAATCAAGACAGTGTGCTATTAGTTTAATGACACATAAACAGATGAATGAAAAAGACAGCCAATAAAGAGACCAAGGATACATACATAACTGATTTTTGACTTTCATGAAAGAGTAATTCAAGGAAGGAAAAATAATCTTATCAACATATGAAAAATAAAATGTCCATGTGGTTGAAAAGAAAAACCCAACTTCAATACATGTCTCAGATTATGTACAAAAGTAATATAAAATTAATCAAAAACAAAGTATAAAATGTGGAACTGTAAAGTTACTAGAAGAAAAAATAGAAGAGGCTGGATACAGTGGCATACACCTGTAATCCCAGCATATTGGGAGGCTGAGGCCGGTGGATCATCTGAGGTCAGGAGTTTGAGACCAGCCTGGCCAACATGGTGAAACCCCATTTCTACCAAAAATACAAAAATTAGCCAGGCACGGTGGTGCATGTCTGTAGTCCCAGCTACTTGGAAGGCTGAGGCAGGAAAATTACTTGAACCCGGAAGCTAGAGGTTGAAGTGAGCCAAGATCACACCACTGCACTCCAAACTGGGTAACAGAGCAAGGCTGCATCTCAAAAAAAAAGAAGAAAGGAAGGAAGGAAGGAAGGAAGGAAGGAAGGAAGGAAGGAAAGAAAGAGAAAGAGAGAGAGAAAGAAAGAAGAAAGAAAGAAGGAAAGAAGAAAGAAAGAAAGAAAGAAAGAAAAAGAAAGAGACAAAAATAGAAGAAATTCTTTATAATCTCAAGTTAGGAAAAGATGTTTAGATACAACATCAAAACATAATCTATAATTTTTTATAAAATAGCTGTTAAAGTAGACTTTACCAAAATGTATTTCTTTTGTAGAAAACGCCATTAAGATAATTAAGTCAAGCCACATATTGAAAAAAAGTCCTCTAACAAATCATATTCTAACAAGCAATGTTTATCCTAGATATATAAAGTCTCTCCAAATTCAAAAATAAGAAAACAAATAATCCAACAAATATTGGTTAAAGATTTTATCAATTTACCAAAGAAGATGAATGGGTAGAAAAAATGTATATGAAAAAAATTCTCAACATCAGTCGTCATTAGGAAAATTCAAAATAAAAATAAAATGAGATGCCACTAAAGACCTATTAGAACAGCTGAAATTTATAAACATTGTTCATAGTTATTTTTGACAGTGATGTGGAGGATCAAGAAGCTACATACACTACTAGTATGATTGTAAAATGATAAAACCTCTTCATAAAATATTTTGCTAGTTTCAAAAAATGTCAAACAGATATCTGTCATATAATCCACCTATCTCAATCTTAGCTGTTCCCTCTGACCAAAATAAAATGAAAGCATGTTTCTACACAAAAGATTTACAGGAAAGGTCATAGCTGCCTAATTTGTACTAATAAAAAATAAAAGTACAACCCAAATATCTTCCACAGAAAAACGTTTTTGTTAACTTCTCACAGAATCATTCTAAAAAATACTAATCAGTAACAAAAAGGAACAAACCAATATTGAGAGCCAAAACTGATCTGGTTACTGTAATAGGATGTAGCCAATGTATTTGATATGCAGGGAAAGTCAGTGGCTAAGGAATTACGGAGCTTGATGAGGTGATATAGATGAAAAATAGCTTCTTGCTAAATGTGGATAAAATAATCAAAATATTGTGATCAGAAAGCTTATGTTACCCTTTTCAATAGGAAATCATTTCCTTCCTATCAGCTTTCAGGTGTAAGTCAGAGCCAGAGTCCATAAATAAAAGGACATCTATGTTTCTTTGTCAAAAGATCCCACAAAATCATTGCAAGTATTTGAAACAAATATTCCTCTTGTCCTTCTAAAAAGGATCAGGACACTTTCCAAGCTAACAATATCTGAATAAAGCAGACTGATTAGACTTTTTAAGGACTAGTGGGTATGGGGTTTGAGCTAATATTAATGAACAGTCACATGGCTAGGGTAGGAAATCATGGAGGCCATGTGATAAAGTGAAGGATGAAATAACTGCAGACCCACCAGATGGTCAATATCTTGTCCCTGAGTGTATAACTAAGATAAATACACTTAACAGTAGGCAGTACTTTCAAACTGTGACCATGACCCCTCTAATCAGAGCTGGGAAAATGGAAATATGTGTTAGTTTCCTGGGGTGGTTGTAGCAAATTACACCAACTGGGTGGCTTGAATCAACAGAAATTTATTCTCTCACAGTGGTTGAGGTCAAAAGTCTGAAACTGGAATGTCAGTAGGGTTGGTTTGTCCCGGAGGCTCTGAAGAAATCTATCCTATGCCTCTCTCCTGGCTTCTGGTAGCTGCTAACAATCCTTGTAGCTATGTCACTCCAACTCTGCCTTCATCATCACGTGGTCTTCTACATGTGTATCTCTGTCTGCCTCCACTTTTATTCTTACAGGGATACTAATCTTGGATTAGGGCTCACCTTAATCCAGTATAACCTCATCTTAACGTTAGTCATGACATCTGTAGACACGATTCCGTGTCAGATCATATTCAGAAATTCCAGGTGAATATGTATTTTGGAAGGATGCTGTCAACCCAGTAAAGGAAAAAAAAAGGCTAAATGGAAGTACCTGTAGCTCTCACATTTATCCAGCACAGAGAGAAAATCAGTAGCTATATTGTATTTCAAGAGTGATTGTACAAGTTACTACCATGATCGAAGACCTAATGCAGGATTTGACAAACAATGTCCCATGGGCCAAATTTGGTCCACTGCCTCCACTTGGAAACAAATTTTTATTGGAATATAGCCACAGTCATTAGTCTATGCATTGTTTATAGCTGCAGAGTTGAGAAGGTGTGACAGAAGCGTATGACCTTTAAAGCCTACTGGTCCTCTAATGTATAGTTTGCCAACCTCTGACTTAAAGGATGCAGTATCGGTGCTTAGCATAATATTTCACTCCATTTTACCTTTGTGGCTTCTGCTAAAACTAGGGAATTGTATCAAAAAAAGGTGGATTATTGTTAATATAACCAAATGGTGTTGGTATTTCTAATTATAGCTATCGTGCCAATCTGATTCTTTACTGAAAATGGTCAATACAGCTGCTGGCATTCACTCTGTAACCACTGATTTATGAATGTGTAATTACTGGTCCATATCAGTAGGGCTGATCAAAAGTAGTTTGCCCTTATATGAGAGACTCAATAGTATACTTTCACTATCTTATTTCAGGACTGCATTAATTGTCAGAACTCTGACACAATATGATCTTTAAGAAACTCGTTTTCCTGAGGTTCTGTAGAGCTTCATGTTTGTGCACTGTACTAATGGCATTATATTAATGGGAATTGGTGAGCAGGAGGTGGTGAGTACCATTAATAACCTAGTGTGACACATGCATCCTACAACATGAGGGAGAAAACACACATACACACACCAAACACATTTACTGACCAGTCATCAGTGAGAAGTTTTTTAACATGCAATATTCTGTGGCATGCCACCTCATACTTTTTATTAAGAAAGAGGCACAGCATTGGATATCTTTGTATTTTAGAGACAGAATATATAATACTTGAGAATAAATCCTTAAAACTTTTTCTGGATGACTCACCAGACATTTATTTTTGAGTGAGACCCAGAGAAAGAGATAATTCTGCACCAAAGGGAAACCCTGATCCAAACTACTTGCCTTAGGGCAAGCTTAAATATGATAAGCTGTGATCATATCTAAGCTATGATATATCTATATGACATATAACTTACCATATATAGCTTATCATATAGAGCATATATGATACATAGCTATGATATGTAGTTTATTATATCTGATAGTGCTAGAGATATCCACGGTGAATAAAGGTGCTCTCTGGTATTTCTGGAAAGCTTCAGTAAGAGACTATTAATGCTGATTTCTGTATTTCTGGAGAAATGTTTGCCTTCCATAGCAACAACAAATACGTTTCTGTATTATAAATAATTCCTGCTCTACTACTGGGTCCTAGTAAAGACTGAGCACTTAGCCATGGAGCATGGGGTATTTATGTGACTGGAGCTTCCTGATGTGAACTAGTTATTGTCAGATTCACCTAATACTATATTTAAGTATGTTTAAACACAAGCAATCCAAATTATATATCTTCATGTTTCAGTTTCAGCAATCCAGACTATATAATGAAATGGACCATTGAGTCCACAGTAGGAAAAAATAAAATAAAACCCAAGATGCCCAGACTCCTATATTTCTTCCTATTTATATTTGACCATTAACTCTCTCTCAACCCACATGTATGGCTCAATTGGAAGAAGGGTCTCCAACATAAACTGACAAAGGAGAAAAAACTAGGATCAGGTTCCAAGTTAAATTGGTGTTATATTTTGGAATTAGCAGTGGAAAGACTCTATGGCCACAGTACAGCTGCATTTAGGGGTGTACTGTACTCTAAAGAGCAGTGGTGCAGTGGTGAAGAAAAATCTACCCAGCCTGAAACAATACCTGGCATACAATATGTTGCCCTTACTAATTGGAATATATAGACTTAGGAGCCAAGGCATGAAGGTAAAATTGTGCCCTTTCACAATCACTCCTTGGTGCCTCACTTAAGGAATCTGTGTTTTCTGTTCTCTAAATAAACCTTAGAATCAGATCTGTTAGAGGTTCTGGGCCACAGGACGGGTACACTATCAATAGGTGACATTATACTTGGGGTTTTTCATGCCAGCGGAATGAATTGTAAGGGTGAGCTATCCTGATTAATGCCCAGGAGAGTATGTCAGGAAGCCGTACACCTCCTGAGGTATCTCTTTGTATTTATCCTGAGTTAATGGTATTAGGTTGGTGGAAAAGTAATTGTGATTTTGCTAAAGCTATTGATGGCAAACACCACAATTACTTTTTGGCACCAACTTAATATAACAGAACAGACCCAAAACAAAAAACATCTCCCAGGGATCAACTTAATGATATATCTAAAGATGAGCCACATTGGCTAAATCGCTAGTCAAGATTAAGTGGAATAGAAAATGGGCATTATAGGAAGAATGCAATAAATACCATTTAGGGCACAGGACCAGGTTTATCAGCAGGGACTGTAGCTTGTTGCATTTACCTGTTGGCATTGAGTATTTGCAGAGACTATGGCTGAGTAGCACCTCAAATTGGACTCTGCAGTGGTTGCACTTCTATCTCAGAAAAGTAAGAGCATCTTGTTTTCACAGTTGAGACCTAATAAATTAGTATGGGAGTTGGATACAAGCTGTGGAATGATAAGAAACATGTTTGGTCTTGCAACTCTGCTCCAATATCTTGCTCTATGCATCTTTTCTGTTTGGCTGTTCCTGAGTTATATCTTTTATTATAAAAAGTAATGGTAAGTAAACTTTTCTGGAGTTTTATAAGCCATCCTCTCAAATTATCAAACTTGAAAGAATGTGGAGGGAATCTTCGAACTCTGTAGCCAAATCAGACAGAAGAATGGGTAATCCGGGGACCCTATATTTGCCACTGGCATCTGAAATGAGGGCAGTCTCCTGTGGAACTGATCCCCTAAACCTGCGGAACCAGACACCAACTTTGAATAGTTTATGTTAGAATTGAATTAATTTGTAGGACACACATTTAGTGTCCAGAGAGTTTAAAAATTGGGGATATAAGGGGAAAAAAATCTTACACATTTGGAGTCAGAAGTCTTGGGAATACAACAGCTCAAATGGAGGTCAGGAGCAGAACTGAACAGTCGGACTGTGTCAGACAACTCTTCTGCACCGTTTGAGGTTGTCAGCCTCACCTGCCTCTATTCCCACGACTACTGCTCTGTGTGGGCATCAGTCAGCTTCACTCTGACCTCCGCTTGTGCCATGTGGATTCTGCTACATGATCTAGGGCTTCTTGATTGACGCCAAGGCATGGGAAGCTCTGGAAATTCTCTCTGAGCTGTGTTTGCATGAACCTGAAATGTGGGGCAGTTATGAGGCGGAGATGGGAGACGGTACACAAATCATTTATCCTCTTCCTGAGACAAATAGTCATGAGATGCATTTCATAGCCTTTCCATATAGTGCAAATGGATTAAAGCCATCAGTCATCAATATGACAATCAACAATAACTTTTAATTTCATGGATACCTTCTCAGAGCCTGTTTTGTTTCCCCATCCTTCTCTCTTGCTGAGATTACATTTTCTAATTAAGTAACACACATAAGTCTTTGTCTAAGATTCTGTTTTACAGAAAAAAACGACCTAATAAAATATCTGATTTTTTGTTAAATAAAACAAGCCAAGTGTTTTTATTACATAGTGCATTTTCACTGTGAAGAAATAGGTAAATTTAAACCCACACACATGCACTCACAGGGAGAGACAGAGAAGAGAGAGAGAAAGAGACAGAGAAGAAAAATAGAGGCAGAGATAGAGACAGAGGAAAATGCAAATACAGAAACAAGTATAGAAACATATGTTCCCAGGTTTTATAATGTTGCCAGATTTCATTTTAAATGCTTAATGTTTTTCCTAAAGAGAGAAGGCTGATTTATGGGGGAATTTTTAAAAATGTTTAAATATTTCTGGGCCGGGCACAGTGGCTCACGCCTGTAATCCCAGCACTTTGGGACACCGAGGCGGGTGGATCACGAGGTCAAGAGATCGAGACCATCCTGGTCAACATGGTGAAACCCCGTCTCTACTGAAAATACAAAAAATTAGCTGGGCATGGTGGCGCGTGCCTGTAATCCCAGCTACTCAGGAGGCTGAGGCAGGAGAATTGCCTGAACTCAGGAGGCGGAGGTTGCGGTGAGCCAAGATCGCGCCATTGCACTCCAGCCTGGGTAACAAGAGCGAAACTCCGTCTCAAAAAAAAAGAAAAAAAAAATTTCTGTGTAGTTATAATGCCTTTGATAAATGAAGGCATTTCTTGGTAAACCATGAAAAAACAAACAAAGCCATATGGCTTAGCTTTGTAGGACAAAATTGAATATAGTAAGCTAGAGATTATCATATAAACTTTGGATAATATACATTTGGATATGTGGATTGAAATATCCTTAATCCAGTAAGGAATGATGAGGAAGAGGCTATTTCCTGATTATGTTCTTTTTCTTGAAAACTAAGCTAAATAATTTATATTTATTCTTTCATTTTTGTCTCACTATGACCCTGTGGCATAAGAATCAAAATATCCATTCTATAGATAGTGAACTTGTGTTTGAAGGAGGTGAACCAAAATGGCAAGCTACTGTTCATACGTGGAAGAGTGGCGCTGTACATATAACTGTTTCTGATACTGAATTCAGTTTCATTATATCCTAAAGTTTCATCAGGCCTGGCCCAAGGGTGAAACCTCTACAGCTTAGAACATGAGACGGGTTCAATAAAATAACTATGTGAACTAGCGTGAAAAGCCAAAATAGTCTGAGAGCAACTTTGGGAATTGAGAGATTAGTGTTTTAGTCCTCAGGGTTTTCTTAATTAGTTTTGTAACCTTGAGCAACACATGTAACAACCAGGTTTTTAGCTTCCTCACCTGTGAAATTAGGTGTTTGACCTAGATATTCTCTGAGTTGGATACCTTCTGACTCTAAAATTATAATTCTGTGGATATAAAGCAAAATCATCATGCAGCTTCAAGGTAGTATGTGTAGAAAACTTGTAAAAATTGTCAGAATTCTTCAGAAGTGGTTTAAATGTTTAACATAGAACTTTCCATATTGATAAGGAAGTAAAGATGAATCGTGAATGGTAAGCATGCAGAATGAAACCTGAAGAAACACTAAAAATCAAATCAAATTAAATCGAAGTGGTGAAATAAGAAAAGTGCTCTGAGCTCAAGCCATGAGTAAGGGAAGTGTCGAAAGAAGACCATAAGACAAGAGAAAATGGCTCACTGACAACCTTCAACTATTTTCTACTACCACACACCTGAAAAACCAATGAGAATTGCTTTCTTCAAGATCCCCAAATAATATGTTTTTTTTTTTTCTTCTGACTTTTTATTTTCATATGATTGAGAGTCATTCTTTTGTTCTTCTTCAGGGATCACTCCTCAATGAGAGGGGCATGTAAATAAACTAGAGAAGGAGAGAATTAAATATACTTTCAAATGAATTTCTGAGGCCAGGCTGAGAAGGCAGTGAGGCTCCTGTATGGCTGGCTTTGATTTGTCTTGTTCCTCATGTGAGTTCCAGAATTCTTTCACTTTTAGCATATGTGAACCTAATATTGTGCATATATTTTAAAGGGGTAAGAAAACTTGTTATGAGACCAGGAGGTTTGTGCCCATTGCCTGGTGATAGACAAATGCACCAAAACAGTAGCAGTTTCAACAGAGAGAGTTTAATAATTGGTTGGCAGCCAAAGGTGGGGGTGGGAGGGAATGTCACATCTGCTTCCTGAGGAGTTTCAGACTGAGCTTTTTAAGGAAATTTTGGCAGGTAGCAGGGCTGAGGAGCTGGGGTTGCTAATTGGTGAGGTGAAAGGTGAAGTCATCAGAAACACATGAAGAAACCACATTTCAGCACTTGGTCAGTTCCTCAGAAGGGTCTTCAGACTGACTGACATCAGTGGACCTACTGAAATGCAGAATCTGGAAAATATCTCAAACAGAAGACTTGAGCTTTCTTAAAGCCAAAGTTGTTATCCATAGATGCTAGGGATTTGTGACAGGTGCTACATACTTCTAAGCAGTAAGCAGCTATAAGGAAGTGGGCTACAGGCAACAGCTGAGTGCTTAGCTATGCTTCTATTCAATATGCGTTTGGTGAAAAGCTAGCAATTTAGTTTTATTCAATTCTATGAGGACGGTTTCAGATTTTTCCATATTCATTCTTTTAAAGATAAACAAACATGATACATGTAACTAATAAACTGATTTATGTTGCACCAAAATAACGGGAAAAAAAGCAATGATTAATCAACAGACATAGGTTGTAATCTACTATGCATCTGGGATCATAAAATGTAACACACAGAAGGATAAGCAGATTTTCTTGTCATTATATTGCCCCCATTCTAGCCAGGAATATATATATATATATATATATATATATATATATATATATATATGTGTGTGTGTGTGAGTATACACACACATATATGAATATATAATATTTAATTTATATGTACACATACATACATAAACAATGAACCAGCACAAAATGCAATGAGAGTTGCTCAAGTGAGAATGATCGTCCCTATACAGAGGTAAGGGGTGCATCTTAGCCAGCTGTGATAAAGTAAGCTACATTATTTCATGTTCTAGAGTGGGAGAGCATTCCAAGACATATGCAAAGATGCTGATGTGAAAATACTTTTTCAGAACAATAAATGGCACACAGAAAATTGGAGAAGAGCTGGTTTTGGTGAGAAGACCGGAGGGCTGGTCAGTAAAACAAACCCTAACTATGCAAAGTGTTGTTTTTCAAATCAAGTAGTTTGGACTTCTGTTGAGAGCTTTGTAGAGCCATTTGAGTTTTCCAAGAGTTGAATAGTTGCAATTTAATTTGCTGTTGCAGACAGCTTTACAGGCAATGTGAAAGGAGCCTGCTAGATTAAAAAGAACAATGGCTTTGGAAAGTAGAGAGAAAAAAAAAAGACTTCATTCAAATTTTGATTCCTCTGATTTTCTGTGGTACCTAAGCACAACTTAATTTATTGGAGAATTTAGTTACTAAATCAGTGCCTTAACTTCACATTTTTTTAATGTGGAAACCACACACACACACACACACACACACACACAATAATGTAGAATGCCTTTGCATGGCATAAATTAGATGACAAATACATATATTGTTTTTTTCTTTGAAAAAATTACAAGTAGTTCAAGCAGTCGACAGCAGAAAATTGGCTGAGCAGAGTTTTATGAGCAGAACTCTTTTAGCAGCCGTCAGTCAGGTGAAAGGGTGGCGTGCAGTCCTTGACCAACTGAGCTCCGGTGCGTTCTGTTTGGATCCCTGGCAGCAGAGTCTGCCTTTGTCCTTTGCATCTGGGATTCCTGCCAGGCTCCCTAGTGCTTGGAGCATGCTCCTTGCGTGGCTGAGCATTCAGCCAGGAAAGCATGAATGTCCCCACGGCTCTGCCTCTTCTCATTTCATCATGTTACATAACCCCTCTGTGTCTATAAACACTGTCGGAGTTTGGCCTGTGCATTTCTCTCCCCCAGGCCCCTCTGCAATCCACCAGATGACTATAGCTATTATTTAAAATCCTAATCCTTGTCAATTGCTTTCTGACACAGGAAAATGTGCTCTCTGGCTTTTAATTTGCCTGCATGTGGTCATGAAGAGGGGGAAAAAAAAAAGCCCAGTATTTAAGGAGTATCTATTGTTATTCAAACTGAAATGAACTCAACACTTAATGCTTAAGGTCATCACAGATTAATAGGTGTGAAAGAATCATGTATAGACAGTTGTAATAGGGGACCAGATACAAGTTCAAAAAGCAATGTGTAAGTATTGTGCATTGCAGGTTCCAAAGAGAGGGATATGTTAATTCTAAGGGCATCAGGGAAGGCTTTAGCAAGTGAGCTCTATAGGCCCCAGTAATGGCAGTGCTTCTTAAGCGTCTGTGCTGATGACAGTTGAGAGGGAGCAGGGCACAGCAGAGACAAACATCAACATTGCCAAACAAGAGAAAAACGAGGAGCAAGAGGTGGAGGCATGTGTAGCCACACTGCAATATGTGCTTAAAATGGCTGCTGGAGGATACCTATAAACAAGAAGTTTGGGGACCTGATACCAACTTAATACTTCACAGCTAAAAAGTGCCAGGGAAAGCGTTTGGCTCTCAAGTGTTTTTCTCCAATGATAACATTAAAGCGACTCCACATTGCATCCCTACTATGTTTTACCAATTTGCATATAAACTTTGCAATCTTTACCAAGACATTAGTAGATTTTTACTGCTGAGGAAAGATTTTACAGTACATTTTACTGCTGAGGAAACAGAAAAGCAGAGGGTCAAGTGACTTCAAAAGATCAGACAGACTGTGAGTCAAAAGCAGAGCAAGTATGAGCTCTGTTGACCTGAACAGGACTGTGTTCTCTCCCTCACTTTGAGTCCAGGGTCCCTTCCATCCCAGCCAACAACCTCCTGCCTCACTGTTCGTTTTACCAAGTAATTCACATGCTGCAGGCTGGGTAGTCTCGATCCTGGCAGCAAAAGCATAATCCTAGTACACTATGTTTTATACCAGATTCAAGCCATATAAATAAAATATATAAATATATTTATTTTCAGAAGTATGTATATTGCTTGGGCCCACCTGGCTGGCAGAGTCCTACTATTTATCTTAATGAACACATCAGGAATGTTAAGATGAATTAAAAAAGGAATAGAGCCCTAAAGAAGTCAGTAAAGTTGACTTATTAACAAATAAAAATGCTTAATGATTAGGACAACCTATCTAGTTAACTACCAAGTACTTGCCAATGATTTACTACTTGAAAGAATCACATCTCTAGTAGCACAAATAAAAGTCCAATTATAAATAATACTTGCAGTATGATGAAATATACATGAAATTAAAATTAATATTCCACTTTCCATGGACAGACCTTTGGTATTTCTTTATAGGGTGAAAAATAGAAGGACAGTTTTAAATCCAAGAATTGCTAGTATATTAGATATTTATATCAAATATCTCCCATATCTAACAAAAGGAAGTATATTTTATCTTGAATCCTTTGGCATTTACCGTGGGGGAGTGGCATTACTTGAAGAATAATAAAAAGAACGGATAATAGAGAGGAAAACAAAATTAATAGGCTTCAATAAAGCATTCATATTCCATTGTGTTTGCTAAGATTAAGCAATTGATACTAGAAACAAATTTGTCTTTTGGGGAAATTAACTAACTGTATTTTATCGTGAATTCCAAGACATAGTTTGTAGTTTTAATCTTAATTGTGCCACTTCTTATTAGTGGTCCCAACTTACCAAGACAATTATATCTTGTTTTTTTCCTAGAGAAAATCAAGAACATAAATAACTCTGACCTCAAAAAGTTATGTGAAAAATAAATGAGCTAAAAAAGAGTAAAGTACTTGGCAAAGAGTACAAGGGAAAAAAAGGCCAACATTCTTTTAATTATGTGATATCCAGTGTGATCTCCAATCATTTCAGCTTTGAACCCTTGAGGATCTGAACTTCTCAAATGCTGGTGGTTCATTCAAGAAGGCTGAAGAGCATGTTTACTGAGTAGCTACTGAAGCTGAGCCACATGCATCATCACCATTAATCTTATATATGCGGAAAGTATGTATACATAAGTCCTGTAAACTGTCTTTATCCTTCTCTCTAAAAGTTAAGAAACTAATGCTCAAAGAGATCAAGTAGCAATCACATTTATGCAGGAAAAGTCAGAGCTGAGATGTGAGTCCTGATGGGTCTGATAAGCAAGGGCTGCCTTTATGCTGTGACTCTGCATGTAGCCCCTCTACTGTGGCACCCGTGAGCCCCATGCCTGATGTCTGAATATGCTGGAACCTGTCTCTGGGCGATGGATCCAAATTGATCGCCCCAACCAGCTGAGGTTCTTAGTTGGTTTGAGCTTTTGTTATATTTTTCTATAGAAATAAATATATTAATCTGTATATTTTAAAATATAACTTAAAATCATTTTAAATTACATGCTACTTAGGTGATAAAATATGTGCCTAATGTTTACAGGTTTTTATTTCCTAAAGGATTTAAGTATGTGTGTGTGTGTGTGTGTGTGTGTGTGTGTGTGTATATATATA
>NW_022436994.1:6268050-6297585 GCF_009761245.1 Sapajus apella
TTATATTTAAAATGATTAAAATTATATATCTATATATATACACACACACTTAAATCATTTCAGAAATAAAAACCTGTGAACATTAGGCACATATTTTAATTATTATTAATTATATATATATAAACACTTAAATATATAAATATTAATATAATATATAAATAAATATATAATATATATTATGAATAAATATATACACACACGCTTAAATCCTTTAGGGAAAAAAGCTGTAATTATTAGGCACATATCATTTTATCACCTAACTAGCAGGTAATTTAAAATTATTTTAATTGCCACTCTGTTTTTCTCACTACTGTGAAGATAATATTTGTCACTTCTTCAAACCCCTCTTGAAGAGTCCATTCATATAAAACAAGAAGCGAATACAATCATTTCGAGAGTCAGAAAGAGAACAAGATGTCCATCACTCACAGTTCAACATTAAAATGCATATTCTACAGTTCTTACTTTTTCTTATTTTTGCCTAAGGAGCTTCCAAGCATCTCTTTTCTCCTTCTTCTAAGATTGCTGCTACGACTTTCAAGGGCCTCTACTTTGCAGAGCAATTAACAGGTAGCATGATTCTGGCCCTAAATTATACTGGTAGCCACCCAATGAAAGGGATCTACCTCCTTCGAAGGTCTTCCAAAGACACTTTCAGAACCATTTCTTATCTGCACATGTACTTTGGAGCCTTAGACCTCATTATAAACAGCTTATCAAATTATTTCTTTATTTTTATGTTTTCCTCAAAAATATCCTGGTCAGTAAAATTTCCCTATTTAGTTGTGCATTTATCCTTTAGAAAACAATCTTTGAATTCGTGTTTTGCCAATCCATTGTGATGGGTTAACTTCCAAAACTTATAAAGTAGCCAATCATATTCTGTAACATAATAAACAAGTCAAATTGGAATAGTCAATATGAATACCAGAGATGAAATGCTCATAAATTCAGAAAATGATAGCAGTAATGGATTTTTCATAAAGAACCAAGGAAAGCCGTAAAGAATTTCCAAATGTCAATGTAATTTTATGGCTTCCATCCTAAAGAAAATTCAGGAGCTCGATCGTAAGCTTAGGAATAATTTTTATAAAGCTTTTCACCAACTGCTTTTTCTACTACATAAGTCCCATGGGGAATTCAGCATGGAAGCAGCCATCACTTGTGCCATGCCCCTTGATTTCTAACTTGTTCTGCTCCTCCTGTCTCCCTGCTCCTAATCCACTGCTTCGTGGAGATGCTTCTGTAGCACAGACTTAATCATCTCACTTTCATTTTCTTCTGGACCTTCGATAACTTATTTTTAATATTAATGTTTAATGGCTTTTAAAAGTCTGTTCTAAACCTTTCTTTCCAGTTCAGTCTACTGCCATCATGACACTGAAATCTGACAAAATTAAGTTAGGCACTTTTTCCTTGCACTTGTAACTTTTTGCTTCCCCACCTTGTAAATATTCATTCATTTTCCGAAAATGGGCTTTCTACCTTTATCTGTCTATGGAGCGTTCTGTTGACCCAAAGACCCAGGTGTATGAGGGTATTTTGATCTATTAAACATTTGGTCATTTCTATGCTTCCCTATCCCACTAGATCCTGATTTGCCTAAAGGTAGAGGCCAGGAATTTTACATTGCTTCTCATGTTCTAATAGAATACAGGAATATAAGAACTAAGCAAACTATTGATGTCAAACAAGCACAATTTTTGTCATAATTCCATTTAATTTGTAATAATGTGTTTGGAGTACTTTTTCTTTGCTAGGCAGTGTGTTAGACCAATTCTTGAAGGGATATTGTATGTAAGACATCTGCTTATATGCTAGTAAAGACAAACAGCATTTAAAATGTTAGCAAAAATTTTAGTCTACAGCATTAAAATGCTGAAAAGATTAAATACCGAGAAAGAATATATTTATTGAGCCTAGCCTGAAGCATTTATGGTCATATGCAACAATCTTGCATGTTCTTCACAGGTACCCCAAAACCTAAAATGCAATAAAATAAATAAATGGGGAAAAAATGAACTTTAAGAGACAGATAGGATTTGAACCCCAAAATATATGGTGAGGCCATTCTAGGTATGGAGAAGACACAGAACAACAGCAACCTGACAAGCCAAGAAGCACACATGGAGGCTGCCAGGTGGCCTCTAGGAGGAGAAAAGAAGTCCATGTTAGCCACGTTCCTTCACTTACAAAGTACAGATACACTTCACACTCTTATTCTTGAACTAGGCCTCCTCCAGTCCTTCTGTGCTTTCTAAGTGTCCACATTCCTTGACCAGAGTGCATGCAAATGCTTGTCTCAGAAGCTGGGCACTGCCTCCTCAGTCATGTGCCTGTCACAGCCAGTTCTGACCTATCTCAGCTTTCAGGGTGAAAGTGGTGCTGAATGAATGTGCGGCTTCTTTCAGTGCAGAGTCTCTACTCTGTCAGGCCTATGATCCCTTTTGATTAAGATATATAAATATTGGGAAACAAAATAAATCTTAGGGCACCCGAATCACTAAACAAAAAGAAAATGTCAAGCTGGGAACTATGTTGAGCAAACCTGCCTCTCATTTTATTCTTAGATATGATAGCTACAAAGATTGTAAAAAGCTACATACCTCCCTCACAATTTACCCACAAGGGAATTTCTTATGGACAAAGGACCAGCAGAACTCAAAGTCATCCCTCTGCTCACATGAGACAAATGCATATGTGATCGTTTCCTTGCACTAAGCCAGACTAAGGCATAAGTGACTAATCCTGCGCATTGTGCGTTCAGTGAAAGACTAATTAGAAACTCAAAAGAACGTAATCATTTGTCTCTTATCAACCGATAACGTGGAAGCCTACTTTCCACTTCAAGTTGTCTTGTCTTTCTGGACTAAACCCATGTACATCTTACATATATTGATTTCCCTTCATGTATCCCTAAAATGTGTCAAGTCAACCTGTACCTCGGCCACCTTGGGCACATGTCAAGACATCCTGAGGCTGGGTCCATAACCTTGGTAAAATAAACTTACTAAATTGATTGAGACCTGTTTTAGATACTTTCTGGTTTACTATACACACATACACACATACACACACACACACACACACACACACACCCTGAAACACAAGCTTCCATCTTTGAAGAACTACTACAGAATGGCAGTGCTGTAAATGCTGCCTGAGAGAGCTGTACTGAAGTACATGTATCCATCTATTAACTAAGTTGTTTAATTTTTTTCCCTAATGAGTTGCATAACTTCTTGGCGTATTTTGGTTACAAATATTCTGTAAAATGTGAGAATATTTTCCTCCAGTCTATGGGTTGTCTATTTATTATTCATTTAGCTCATTAATAAATGTTATTAATGAAGTTCATTTAGTCTATTTCTATCCCATATAGATATCCAGTTTTTACTCTGCAAAGATTATAAAAAGCTGCATAAAACCTACCTCCAGTTTTTATTTGGGCATATATATGGCTTTTACTTGGCCTGTTGAATAGTTACCTTTGCTTATGGAATTGCTGTGGCATTAGGGTTAAAAAACAATTTACTCTACAAGTATGAGCATATCTCTGGACTCAGTTCTATTTCATTCATCTATTTGGGTATCTTGAGTGCTGTATCTTTGTAGTAATTCTTGAAATCATGCAGTGTAAATTCTCCAATTCTAGTATTCCTTCTAAAGATTGCCTGTGTTCTTCTAGGTCATTTACATTTCCATAAACATGATAAAATCAGAATTCCATTTGTTAGAACCAAGTTACAGGGATTTTGAATGGGACCGCACTGAATGTATACACCAATTTGGAAATTGTTTAGTAATTCTCATTGTAGAGCTCTTTCTCCTCCCTGATTAGCTGTATGCCTATGTATTTTATTCTTTTTTGTGGCAGTTGTGAATGGGAATGCCTTCCTGATTTGGCTCTTGGCTTGGCTGTTCTTGGTGTATAGAAATGCTAGTGATATGTGCACATTGATTTTGTATTCTGAAACTTTGCTGAATTTGTTTATCAGCTGAAGGAGCTTTTGGGTAGAGACTATGAGGTTTTCTAGATATAAAATCATGTCACATACAAACAGAAATAATTTGACTTCCTCTCTTCCTATTTGTATGGTCTTTACTTCTTTCTCTTGCTTGATTGCTCTGACTAGGGCATCCAATAGTGTATTGAATAGAAGTGGCACAAGTGGGCATCCCTATCTTGTGCCATTTAACAAAGGGAATGCTTCTGACTTTTACCCATTCAGTGTAATGTTGGATGTGGGTTTTTTGTAGATGGCTGTTATTATTTTGAAATGTGTTCCTTCAATAGCTAGTTTATTGAGGGTTTTTAGCATGAAGAGACGTTGAATTTTGCCAAAAGTCTTTTCCCTGTCTATTAAGATAATCATCTGCTTTTTGTCTTTAGTTATGTTTATGTGATGAATCAAATGTACTGATCTAAAAATTTTAAACCAACCCTGCATCCTGGGGATGCCTACTTGATCATGGTGGATTAGCTTTTTGATGTGCTTCTAGATTCATTTTGCAAGTATTTTCTTGAAGATTTTTGTATCTATGTTCATTAAGCATATTGGCCTGAAGTATTGTTTTTCTGTTGTGTCTCTGCCAGGTTTTGATATCAAGATGATGCTGGCCTCATAGAATGAGTTGGGGAGGAGTCCTTCTTCCTAAATTATTTGCAGTAGTTTCTGTAGAAAGGGTACCAGCTCTTCTTTGCATATGTGGTACAATTCGGCTGTGAATCCATCAGATCCTGGGAGTTCTTTGGTTATTAGGCTGTTACAGATTTTTGTTATTGGTTTGTTGAAGAAATCAATTTCTTCTTATTGTTTCAGTCTTGGGAGTGTATATGTGTCCAATAATTGATACATCTCTTCTAGGTTTTATAGTTAGTGTGTATAGAGGTGTTCATAGTAGTTTCTGATGGTTATTTCTATTTCTGTGAGGTCAGTGATAACATTCCCTTCATTATTTCTAATTTTGTTTATTTGGATCTTCTCTCTTTTCTTCTTTATTAGTCTAGATAGTGGCCTATATAATTAACTTTTTCAAAAACAAATTCCTGGATTTGTTGATATTTTGAATTTTTTGAATTTCAATTTCATTCAGCTCTGATTTTGCTTATTTCTTGTCTCCTGCTAGCTTTTGGTTGATTTGTTTGTGTACTTCAGTTCTTTCAGTTGTGATGTCAGGTTGTCAATTTAAGATCTTTCTAATTTTCTGATGTATGCTATGAATTTCCCTCTCAATACTGCCTTACCTGTCTGTGTCCCAGAGGTTCCAGTATGTTTTATCATTGTTTTCATTAGTTTCAAAGATCTTCTTGATTTCTGCCTCAATTTCATTATTTACTCAAAAGGTGTTCAGGAACATGTTGTTTAATTTCCATGTAATTGCATGGGTTTGAGCAATGTTCTCAGTCTTGTCTTCTACTTATATTTCACTGTGGTCTGAATGCGTATATTTTTGAATGGTATGATTTTTGATCTTTTGCCTTTGCTGAGGATTGTTTTATGTCCAATTATGTGGTCAATTTTAGGATACATGCCATGTGGCATTGAGAAGAATGTATATTCTGTTGTTTTGGGGTAGAGAGTTCTGTGGAGGTCTATCAGATCCATTTGGTCCAATGTTGAGTTTATGTCCTGAATAATTTCTTTGTTAATTTTCTGCCTTAATGATTTGTCTAACACTGTCAGTGGAATGTTGAAGTTTCCCAAATAGATTTTAGGTTGCTGATGTTTATGTGTTTTCTTGGATTTTTTTTTTTCTCTCTGAACCTTAAATATGTTGTTTCAGTGCCTTCTGTATTCTTTTGCTTCTGATGGTAAGTTCACAGATATTCTATCCTTCCCATACCCCACTGCAGTACCTAATGTATTATGTCTTTTTCCTCTTCAACTCCTTTGAAATTTTTTCATTATTTTATATTGCAGTCATATGATTATGGGCATGATTTGGTTTGCTGCTCTGTATTTATTCTGCCTGGGATTCACTAAGCATTTTAGATATTAGGATTAATATTGTTTATCAAGTTCTAAAAAATCATGACCAATATTAGTTAACATGTATTCTACTCAGTTTCTCCCTTGTCTTCTCTCATATGTTAGGAGCCTTGGCATTGTCCCACATGTTACTGAGACTCTATTTACTTTTTAAGATTTTTTTTTCTGTAGTTTAATATGTTCAAATGACTTTTCCTCAATTTCACTGATAATTTATGCTATTAACCTCAAAGAGTGAGGGCTTTACCTCAAATATTTTATTCTTCATTTCTATGATTTTCATTTCGTTCTTGATACAGTTTCAAGTTTATCATTAATATCTGCATTTTTTCCTACTAGGTTGATATTTCCTTTAAGATCCTCAATATATTTTAATAGCTACTTTAAGTTAACATTTTATTTCTACATTTTGGATATATATCTATGGACAGATGTGTTTTTCTGATTATGGGTTCAATTTTCCTGTATCTTCACATTTAATAATTTTTAGTTTTATACTGAGCACTATAGATATTATCTTACAGACTGTCTGGATTTTGTTTTGTTTCTTTAGGAAAGCAGTTGCAGTTTTTAATGTGGGTTTGTTCTCTTTGAATACTGCTTGTAACCTTTTACAAGATGAGCTGAGTAGTCCCTACTTTTGAGCTGCATTAGCACTGTCCATAGATGTGGTATTACTGGAGTATCTTTCTTTTGATTAGGTGCTTAATCACTCTGGCTGGTTGGAGTTGAGGAGCTCCCAGTCCCGTGGATGCTCCAGATATTTCTTGTATCATAACACCTCAGAACTTATTTTTCCACTAAAAAACTTTTTTTTTCCACTTCCTTCTTTGGATAGCTAAGTAGTCATCCATCCTATAAATGCACAATTTAATATTTTACCAACTGCTAAAGAAGAGCCTTAGGCAAATTTCTAGAGGTTTTCTCCACTTAGCTCCCTTCCCTCTGAACCTGCCTCCAGATTCTAACCTACAGTGTTTCAGTAGTTCTGAACTCTCATGTCTCCCTCCACAGTTCTATAGGACCAGCATGCTGTGCCCCATCTCCAACCTGCTGCTGTGATGCACAAAGAGCTGATGCTAGATATACTGTGTGGCTTACCTCCCTTGTTCCCCTTCCCTCATAGATCGCAATTTTGCTGACTATCCAATAAGATAAACATTTATGTCATGTAGTTTGTTGAGTTTTGCAGCTGTTTATGGGAAGAGAACTAATTCTGCGCTGGCTACTCCATCATAGCTGTGAACACTACTATTATATTTTAATTTCTGTGTCCTCCTAATTTGGTTTGAGTTCTGTGGCTGCTGTTGTTGAATATTTCTACAACTTTTCAGAATTTGCCGTATATACTGGCAATAACCTTATTAAGGATGTCATTCTTTTCCGATTTATATTGCCCCAGCTACTTCACAGCCAGCATTCCTTTCTTTATTCTCACTGTCTTTCTTCCACTTATTTTGTTTCCAGTACAGAACATTCAGTGTTTTTTGTAAAACACAGAAATATCTGCACTTGGAATTCCAACAAAACTAATTACTATGCCACTTGCAAATGTTTGCGATCTGTTTCTTTCTTATTTTGGGAGTATCATATGTAATTTCTCCATCAGGCACCAATGCATCCTACACCCTCACATTCAATCTCTTCAACTTCAAACACCTGAAATCACCTTACAATGCCTGAGTGGCCCACACTTTGCCTTTTTTTTTTTCAGGCTATTGATCCCAATTTAAAAAAAAAAAAATTTGCCCCAAACTTTCATCCCCCATCACCATGCCTGCTTAAATTATATTCAGCTTCCAGGTTTAGCATAGATCTCATTTCTCAAAAATGCCTTTCTCAAATGTTCCAAATATGGGTCAAGGTCACTGCAGTATGCTCTATAGCACAGTATCTTACATAAGATAAACACTCTGCACACAAACCAATGTACTTGCCTGTATCTCCCCCATTAAAAGTGAATAGAGGCAGGGGGTTTTTACGTTGTTCGACATTGTATCTGACACCCAGGATACTGTTAGTTTTGTATGTTAAATGCTAATCTAAATGGTTGAGAAAAGGTAAATAAGGTCCATTCACAACTTTTGAAGTAACTTACAATAAAATCGACAAATCAAGACTCAAACACAGCAGAAGAAACAAAAGCAACAAATTACCACAAGCTTGGAGGCTTAAAATAACAAAACCTATCCTTTCACAGTTTTGATGATGAAATTCTGAAATAACCATGTGGGCAGGTCTGTGCTCCCTCAGGAGGTTGGGGGAAAACACCTTCCTTGCCCCTTCCTGCTTCTGGTGGCCATCAGCATTCCTGGCTTGTGCATCACTCTCTCTACTCAATCTTCACGTCTTCCTATTGCCTTCTCTTGGGTGGGGAGGTGAATCTAATTCTGTCTTCCTTTTAGAATAATATATTCTGTCTTCCTCTTAGAATAATTATCTGGATTATTATCCTGGATTATTCTGTGCTAGGTGAGCCCTAAATGCTCACCTAGCACAGAATAATCCAGGATAATAGTCCAGATAATTATCAAGAATAATCTCTTCCTCTCGAGCTCCTTCATTTAATAACACCATCTGCCATTTGAGGTAGGAGGCAGATTCTGGTGATTGAAATGTGGAGGTGTGCTTAAGGCCACCATTCTACTCTCCAGAGCAGGTCACAATGAGGTAGTTCCAAAGAGAGAAGTATAAATCAAGACATCTGAGGTTCAGAAAAATCAAGACTTTCCTGACATTAAAAAAAAAAAAAAAAAAAAACTTTGAAAATGAGTAGAAGTTTTACAGATGATGCTATGAGAAAAACAGTCCAGTTTCAAAAGGTTATAAAATTACAAAGATGGTGCAGAACATAATAAGGATTACTCCAAATTCTAGAGTATGAAACATACTAAAGACCATAAAAGGAAGTTTTGATACAAAAAAAAAAAACCACAGAAGTATAGTTTAGATAACAGAAATTCTTGGAAATAATTATTTATAGTTTGTGATATCTATTAAGATATTTAAAGGAATAAGACATTTTTGAGCAAAAGAATGACACAAATAAAGCCTGATAGAGATTTCTCTGAGAGGTGTGTGTGCAACAATTGTGATGTGGAAATTAACCTGTCCATTAGTTAATGTGATCTTGTAGGTTATTATTTTTTCTGTTAAATATCATGGCGGGAAATCTTGTTATTGGCATTAAAAATATAAAAATGTTGGCAATATAATTGAAGACAAAATAAAATGAGCTAACAAATTACCTGCAAGAAACAGGAAATAAAAAATATATATTTTAGTCACTACAATGGTGAATGCTATAAAATGTATAAATAATTTGAAAATCATTTAAGCATTTAGAAGTATGTGTTGGGATTTTGGTTTTACATAAGCTGTAAAGTTAAAGCAAAGCATATGTTTCTGTCACCATAAGATTAGATTTGATTGAGTGTACTGCTAGCATCGTTTTCTTAGGGAAAAGAAGAAATTAAATTGCTCCCAGCTTTGCTGTATGTAAATTTATTTTTCTCCCCATGACAATTACATCTTCTTGCACAGAACTGTATATCTAGTACATACCCAGTTTTACTTTTAAAATGATACACATATTCAGGTCGGGTGCAGTGGCTCACACCTATAATCCTAGCACTTTGGGAGGCTAAGGTGGATGGGTGGTCAGGAGTTCGAGACCATCCTGGTCAACATGGTGAAGCCCTGTCTGTACTAAAAATACAAAAATTAGCTGGGCGTAGTGGCATGTGCCTGTAGTCCCAGCTACTCATGAGGCTGAGGGAAGGAGAATCACTTGAACCTGGGAGGCAGAGGTTTCAGTGAGCCAAGACTGTACCATTGCACTCCAGCCTGGGTGACAGAGCAAGACTCCATCAGAGCGAGACTGTCTCAAAAAACAAAACAAAACAAAAAACTATGAACATATTCACAAGAAATTTACCAAGAAATATTTATTTCTACATCTTCAAGGTACATTTTTAAATTTCTATTATATTTTAGGAATATTTAGTCATAACTTTTGTAATTCCATTTATCAGGGTGTTCCGCTTCTATTTTTTACATTTTGTACTCTATTTCCCAATATGTTCATTCAAAATGGTGTCAAGAAATATGATTTCCCAAGGAACTATGGGAACTTTTAGAACCGAAGAACCAAGGAGTGGAAGGAATTTGTTTTCTAAATCAAAACAAGATAGCTAATGTTCATGTGTAAAATGACATTTACTTAACATTATATTTTTCATTGTTTTTAGAGTAAACATATTGTTCCTCATTTAAAGCGAAAGCTTTGTTTCAGTGGGAAAAATCGCATGCCCCGTTTAAGAGTATAATAGAGGGCCAGGCGCGGTGTCTCATGCCTGTAATCCCAGCACTTTGGGAGGTCTAGGCGGGCGGATCATGAGGTCAAGAGATCAAGACCATCCTGGCCAACATGGTGAAACCCCGTCTCTACTAAAAATACAAAAATTAGCTGGGCGTGGTGGCATGCGCCTGTAGTCCCAGCTACTCGGAAGGCTGAAGCAAGAGAATTGCCTGAACCCAGAAGGGGGAGATTGCAGTGAGCCGAAATCCCTCCACTGCACTCCAGCCTGGCGCCTGCTGACACAAAGAGACTCTGTCTCAAAAAAAAAAAAAAAAAAAAAAAAAGAGTGCAATAGAGATAACCGATCTTTATTTTTATTTTAATTTAGAAGTCATCATATACTGTTTCATTGAACTTCCTTCAAAAGCCAGTCTTCAGAAAATTAACTGATGTTTGATGTAATAAAAAGGTCATGTCTAACTGATATTCACAACACTCTTTATACCATATTCTTGCAAAAAGTCAAATTTATCTTAAAAAGTGTTTAGAGCTCATTTACAGTGTATCTAAATTACAAAGGGTTGAGGAACATGATAAATGTCACCATGAGAAAAACTGACTAAAACTCCTCAAGTTTACATCATGAAAAAGTACATATAAATGCACAGAAGGGATGTATTCCTGTTTAAAAAAACAATTAGCAGCATTTACTGGGGTGGGCCTATAGACCTTCTTATTTCTAATAAAGATATTTATTTTGATGTGAAATTTTAAAACAGGCTGGGTATTAGACATTAGTAAAGAGCAATTGCAGTTTTGTCAGTTGTGATAATGGCACTATGGTTGTGTTAGAAAATGTCCTCATTTTTGTAGATAGATGTTGGATTATTTATGAGTGAAACATTATGACACATATAGTCGTCCTTAAAAATTTTTAGCAATAACAATAAAATCCAAAGGATAAAATAAATATGCTAAAAATTTAACAACTATAAATATAGGTTATGAGTTAACAGTGTCAATTATACCCTTGTCTCTAATTTTATATAGGTTTCAAAATGTTTATAATAAATAAGTACTCTTTTAAAATACTCCTGAGTGCTAAAGCAAGGTAAATGAGTACTTAGAAATCTCTTAAGTACCCGATGAAAACATATGTAAAGAATGCTACAAATCATCAATAGATAGAATTAACTCATCCATTTCTGCCTGATCAAAATTAGCTTAGGAATTTCATTATAATTATTAGGTTGGTGCAAAACAATTTGCATTTTTTGCTGTTTAAAGTAATGGCAAAAATGGCAACCACTTTTGCACCAACCTATAGTTTTAAAGGAGAGAGAAAATTCAGCCATTTAGGGGAGCTTGAAAAGACAGAGATAAGGCAAGACGGTGTTGTTATATACTTCATAAAGATGATCTTCAGAAAAATTAAGTTGGTCAAAAAGAAAATTAGCAAAGCTCAGGCTCAGGGTTCAAATGTAGACCAACTGGCTCCAGTATTCCTGCTGCATCCTCCTCCATGTTCCCTTTTCCCTGAAAACATCATCTTTGCACAGTTTATAGGACTACAAATGGTAGCGCAGTTAGAAATACATAGATGTACACAGGAGAAAAATGTGTACTCAACACCAATAGTGTCCATGAGTCAGTCATTAGGATAGGCCATCTGGTCCTGGGAGGGATGGCTCGAATTGACACCCCTCTGTCTCAACAGCGATGTTGAACTAGTTGCTTCTTAGTCATAAAACATTCTGGGATTGTTTGGGGTTTTCAGAATAAAATGAATAGCATAGATATCAGAAAAGTAATGATGGCTGTGAATAGATATAAACCAGAATTCCTCACAGCAAGGGAAATGAGTTGACAGGGATTTGGAGTGAACCGCAAAGAAGAAACAAACTTGGATAAGAGTCCCCACCCTCTCAGGGTGTCAGGCAGGTCATGTTGAAGAGTGTGTGGCTATGGTCAGCTAGATGGTAGGGGCTTTCACAGAAGCGGCCCAGGCCAAAATGGCAAGCAGAAAACCATGCCCTGGGTGGCCAGCAAGACTCTGGGAAGCCATCCATTTTTATGCCACTGAAAAGTGAAACTTGCTGTGAAGCCTCTACCTGGATGAGGACAGTTGTCACTTGGTGCAATGCACGGGGTCGTCAGCCTGGCACCACAGGAGCAGGATGGGGGAAGCACAGCAGAGCCCAGAAGACAGCATCTTCCTAGGGCAGTGTCTCTCCAGCACCCTCTACTGGCAATGGTTAGCATTGTGCCAGCTGTCAAAGGAAAATTATTTACAGGGTCCAGCTCCAAGTGCCCCAAAGGAGGGCAAAGAAGGATTTAGAGTTGAAAGGCAAAACATGGATGACTGGCACACATACCGAAATGACCTAAATGATACTGCTTCAATAAAGCAGGCCTGCATCATCACATTCTGTGTTAAACGCTTTACTCATATTTCTTCTACCTCTGTTTTCAGTTTGATATCATTGCTTGATGATCTATCACCTCCGCTGTTTTACAAATCCTTTGAGAACAAAACACGTGTTATCTTAAGTTTTTACGAATATGCAGACTTATAACCACATAAATTGTACACAGTGAGAATGCAACAAATATTTGTATATTAAGCAAATGTTATAGTTGCTTTATAGAGTTTTCAATGCCTTTTTTCTTACCGTATAAACTGAGGAAATTATATACTAAAGAAAATGTGATTTTTTCAAGTAAATGCATTTTGGAAGATTTATTTTTTAATGTTTCAATATCATCCATTTTAAGTGAAAACTTAAAAAATATTGTTACTCTTAATATTTTTCAAAATTATCACGAACCAGAAAATAAAGGAGTATTGTCAACATGATAGCCTAAATAAAGCTGTGTTAAACATTTCATAAAGGTAAAACCTTAGTCAGATTTATACTCTTCCATAATGGTGTCCTGTCTTGCCCCCTGCTTCGGTCCAACAGCTCTGGTCCAGGGTCTTGCTCTTGGCGGTCATTCAGGCCCTCCTGCTTCCCCCTGAGCATAACAGTGGGGCTGGGTGAGTCGGTGTGATGCTCCTGTGTCCTTCTGTATTGAAAAGGATTTAACGCCCTCTCAGAGAATGCTTATTAATCTATTACCACTCTAAATTTTCTTGAAATCTTTTAGCTCAAGACACTGATATCTCTTTACCTTATCAAATTATATTCTTTTTGAGGGTAAGGCCTCTGGCTGGGATATTATATAACCAAATTTTGATTTTCAAAGTTTATTATAAATGCAATAAAATAGTAATTTGTTATGAAAGGTTTTCCCAGTCCTAAAGAAGCATGATGGGTGTATTCTCTGCCATGATTAATATACTTAGTGAGTATACTTGGTGAATATTTGGGAGGCTTATTGGAGGAATGGGACAAATGCTGGTCTTGAAATGAGTAGACCATGGTTTCCAAGCCAAACCCAGTTCTTTTGAAGCTCAAATTATGCATTTCTAATGAATAATCTAAATGATAATATTATATTTAGATGATAATATTATCTAAATGATAATAATGATAATTTATCTTCCCATTTCATCAAGATTGTGTGAATATCCATATATCTAAAGTATATTAAGTTTCACTAGTGTTGTATTCCACAAATCCAGGAATTTTTTAAAAATTATAAAAGCATGATTATGCTAGCTCCAGAGCACCCATTTTACTAATAGAGGAAGACTTAATTTAGTCTAATCTGGTACACTTTGTCTAGTTCTATAATCCTTAATTCAAATTCAAGTATTATTATCTCAATCACTGTCCAATTCAAATCTACTTCTCACTGATCTCTTCCCCTTCTCAAGGGTTTCCTTTTTTACCTCTTTTAGACATGCTTCCACATTATGGGGTTTCTGGGTCTTACGGGGAGTAAAGTGACTGTCACAAAAATGAGCCCCAGAGGAGCAGCACCAGTTGCATCTTTGGCTGCTGTGGTCTTTACCAGGTGACCAGGCTGCAGTGACAGCTGCATAAAATGAGGGACTAGAGATGTTCCCTGGCCATTTTTTGAGTCAGTCTGATATCGTGACCACTGATGTTGGAGTGTGGCTTCAGATCACGTTGTGCCCCTCACCTTGCAGGTGCAGGGGACCGACAGGTGGACAGCAGCTTCCAGGACACCTGCCAGGCAATGCCTGCTCTTCAGATGACATTTCAAGCTTCTCACCTCCAGAGGAGATTCAGAAATCCATTCCATAATTTCAGAAATATTCCTTATACTCAATCTTCTGCAGGGGGTATTGGAAGCTAGAGAAAGACACACCCTCTAAGCCTGCTGCTCCCTATTCCAAGCTCCTTGGGAGGCAACAAAACAGCAAATGTCCATCTTCTCCCATGTGCCTTCTTTCAGAACTCTTTTGTGGTTTATATCTAGCCCTCCAGCATTGCTGAGTAGAACAAGATGTCCTCTAGTTTATGTGTTTTCCTGATCAGTTTGTGATTGGAAAGTTGACAGCAGATACTAACACAGTAAGTGGATCCCATAAGGGTTTGACTGGGGTGGAGGACAACAGAACTCTTCTTTGGAAACCTCATAGTATTGACACAGAATTATTCCATGATAACTGAAAATGAGATAGGTGAATGCAGTTTGGAAATGGCAAGATTATATATAAATATAACACATGAAAGTGTGCATAAATAGATTGGGTAACATCTAAAATACATTGTACTGAATGTATCTTTTTAACAGGGGTCAGTCATAAAAAAGCAATGGCTCAGACTTTCTACTTAGGATCATAGAAATCTTTACACCATCCTCTATCATACATGTCTGAGAACAGAAAAATAACTCAAACTGTTTTTTTTTCTTTGCTCTCACTCCACAACAGTAATAATCATCTACACAGAAGAGTTCTCTGACCAAATGTGTGGGGATTTCTCCCCACCAACAAGCGAGCAATAGTTTCTGCAGCAGACACCTGCGGGATATCCTCCAATTCAATTCTGACACTATGTATCTGGAGATCGTAGCAGATCTCACAGGTAGAGGGCTCAGTTCACAAGACTTCCCTCCTTCCCCACTTCTGATGCCAATCTAAACCCCCATGTTATTTTAACGTTACAACTCAGGTTTTCAGAACCCTCTTGTCAGCTTCAATTAATTTGCTAGAGCAGTTCACAGAACTCAGGCAAACATGTATTTACATTTACCAGTGTATTACAAGGGATATGAAAGATACAAATAAGAGCTACATGAAGAGATACACAGGATGAGATCTGGAAGGGTTTAAGTACAGGAACCTCTGTCCCTGTGGAGCTGGGGGGTGCCACCCTCCTGTCATGTGAATGAGCTCTTGTGCAGCTTCCGGTCAGCCTCCGTGTGTTCAGAAGCTCCTTGGACTCTGTCCTGTTGGGTTTTTATGGAGGCTTCATTATGTAGGCATGACTGATTAAACCATTGGCCATCAGTGATCAACTAGACCTTTAACCCCTTTTCCCTCCCCTGAAAATTTAATCACTCCGTGCATTTTGCTGATTCTCCTGCCCATCTAGTGGTTTCCAAGGCTTTCCAAAAATCGCCTCATTAACATAAATTCAGGTGTCTTTGAAAGGGCTTATTGTAAATAAAGAAAGGCTGCCTTTAACCTTTATTGTTCAAGATCTAGTTCAGGAATCAAGGACGAAGGCTAAATACTTGAACAAAAGTTATTCTTATTGCTCTAGTCGCTTAGGAAGTGACAAGGCTCACAGGAGCTGAGAGCCAGAAGTAATGGATGAACATCAAAGTACTTATACCCTAATATCATGGTGTGTATGTGATGAATAATGAGTATATTTTCCTAACCCACAGATATGTTTAAGAAGAAGACAGTATGTGTTCAGAGTGGAGTTGAAAATGTCAGGATCCAAAAACAGAAAGAGAAGGCTTATAAGGACTCCGGTGAAGCAAACTTCTTAGAATAAAGGAAATAACCTCTGAGGACAAGCTTGCTTCTCCAACCAGGGAGGTTATAAGGGATAATCCCGGCAGAAGAAAACATTTTTCTCTTTAATGAACGGTTGATTTAGCAAATTCATTTAGGAGTTGGACGAGAGATACTCTTGGCATTTCTGATCAAGCAGGCCATCATAAGGCTAATCAAATTTGCCTAAGTATCTGCCAAGCAGACTAGACTTGATCTTATTTGTTACTATACATTACTAGCACTTTACTGCTAAAGATGAAAGGCCTTTCTGACGCCAGTAAAAATTACACACTAATGAACTGTCAGGAAATATCTGAGCTAAGGCATTAGGCCACCTTCAAAATGACTTCTGATCCTTGTTAACTTAAATATGGTAATGCCTTCCATACCATGTTACTGTATGTTTTATGAAGGGAGTAAAGGTCATGCACTTTCTAATTCCATACATGTCATTCTTTATAGAAAACAATATGCATAATTTTTATTACACCCTGTCAAATTGAGGCACTAATTAACACTATTATGGTTTGCAGGAATGCATTCAAGTCTGAATATATCAGTCATTAATTTCAGCAACTATGAGGAGGTAAAAATGCCATCAAAAGAAGACCTAGAGACAAACGAGAATGCAGCATTTCAAGGGAGCAATTAATGCCCTGGAAACTTTCATTTCACAATAAAATCCTCAGCAATAAAGAAATGACGGCAATTTAGCAAAACCGGCATCAGCTGAGCTTTGGATTTAACAAAAAAATAACATGGGATCTATCACTGTCAGTGATAGTTTTATTCCAGAGAATTTAAACAAAAAACAGAGCCTTGAAGAATGTGCCAATATGTATGTGGATCAAGTGTTTGTCAACTGAATTCATTCATTTTTTACATTACAGACCACATAAAAAGTCATACAAAAATGATCTTGACTCTAGAAAAATTTAATAGCTATAAAAGCTTATTTTCAAACAACTAAAATCACAATTCAGAGATTTCTTACATTTAAGACCTATATAAAGGTAAGTATTCTCTTAGTTTTCTCATTATTTCATGTTTTAAATACAAGGTTTTGACATGTAGAAAGTACATTTTTTTAAAAGGTTTCTAGAATCCTTCCATCCTAAAAATCTAGTCATTTAGGAAGTAACAAGGCTCACAGGAGCTTGTAATTATAGCTAATCCACATAATTTTATTGAAGTTAATAACCTAGTATGTTTTGTAAACCTATTCCATGAAGGAAATTATTTTTCTACTCACTTTATTCAATAGATTATGTTTTATTCAGTTAGTTTATTTTAAATTTAACATTTACTCTGTGTTATAAGCTATGCTAAATGCCAAACTTAGTGCAACAGATAAATCATTCCATGCGTGTTATTTTGGCTTGCTTTCTATATTTGTATTACTATAATAAATATCAGTTAAATTAAAATATTTATGCTCAAAACATTTTTAGATTATTTTTCTTAGAATAAGTAGTTGAAAATGAATAATAATTATGTAGTCCTTACTACATTCTGATCAATTGATATCCATTTATGCCAGGGTATACTAATATTCTCAAATGTAACCAGATTTGCATATTATTATTAAGCGTATAATATCTGTCAGAACAAGGTGACATTTTCACCAAAGGTTAGATATCTCAACAAGATAATATATTGAACTCTATAAACTGCTTCATAATATCAGATCATAGAAGTATAAATTTTTGCTGTAGCCAGGAGATAGGCTCTTTGCTATTGCAAGTTTTTGATTCACAGTAGGAAAAAGTTTAAGTGAGTATGAATGTTTGTGCTCATTGTTAGAAATGTGTTTCTTTCTCTGTTAATAAAATCCACTGGCCTAGTTTATTAAAAAGAAAGGCAGAGATTAGTAGAAGAAAGAGAATAAAAGATAAGTGAAACAAGAGAGAGAAGTTGACAAAAGAAAATACAATAGAAAAATAAAAATTACTAAAAAAAAAGGAATCAAGTCATTATATTAAGGACATGATTGTTTTGGAGCAGCACATCAGTGGAGAGAGAGAAAATATCTCAATGTTTTTGATCCGATGTCCTTCCAGCCATGGCCTTTATGTCGATCTTGGAACTGGGAGACGTTAGAAGGAGGCTTCAGTAAGCATTTGGAGCACGACTGTCCAGGTATACTGTTGTCATCGGCCTCCAGGTGAAGGTAAAAAGGTACTAGCTCTCCTGGTCTAGGGGCATACTAGAAAAAACAGAGAAAAGGTCCACTATAGTGACACAAGTGGCATTATAGGAATTGATGGCAAGACGGCATTTGGGCTTGGGAAGTAAGAAATACCAGTTTTATTGATGGCCCTGAGCTCTTGAGCAAATTAATGCTTTTGTCCATTTGTTTGGGTTCTTTACTGGCAGGATAGGAGCGTTGAAAGGGCTGGTGGAGGGTATGGGAAGACCTCTGGATTAAGGTTTTCAACTACAGTAAGCCTTTGAGCAACAGGAGTTTGAAATTCATGGGTCCACTTATATGTAGATTTTCTTCTATCTTTGCAACCACTGAAACAGGGGACTTACATCTCCTCTTGTTCCCTCTTCCTCAGCCTACTTAATATGAAAAGGACAAAGATAAAGACCTTGATGATAATCTGATTCCATTTAATAAATAGTAAATATATTTTATCTTCATTGTGATTTCATAATAACATTTCCTTTTTGCTAGCTTGCTTTGTTGTAAGAATATAATATATAATGCATATGACATACAAAATACATGTTAATCAACTGTTTATGCTATGCATAAGTCTTCTGGATGACAGCTGGCTATTTAACTAGTTAAGTTTCTGGGGAGTCAAAAGTTATATGCCAGTTTTCAACTGTGCAGGAGTTGGTGCCCCTGACGCCCTCATTGTTCAAGGGTCCAGTGTACAGACGTGATTCCCTCTTGCTTCTGGCTTCCAGGAATATTGGGAATGTATAGATAATTGGTGCGGTTGAATCTATCTCAACTCTTATATGTTTTCTCTTCTCTGTTGCCTATGTCAGTAAAATTTTAGCTCACAGAGCATTAGGCACCCACGATTAAGGTTTCTATCTGGGCTCTTTATAAAATATAATTGAACAGGTACATTCAGAGTAGACACGACTTGATATGAATAGAGACATCATCTGGGACCTGAATAAATTATCCCTCTGCTGTGCATTTAGTATCATGATTTCATTTGGAAAGTGCATCTCTCTATTAAATTTGCAGGAGTAATATCACAAAGCAGGAAGAAGTGTTTTTCAGTCAAGAGGTCAAAGTTTATGATTAAGGGCTGGTAAATAGGGAAAATCTGTGAGTTACACACACACAGAAGCACATCTATGTGGTATGCTTACTCCAGGGAAGGGCTGAGTAAATGTGTCTGGGTTTGATACAGTACGAGTGATATCCATATCTACCAGGAATTGATAAGAATGTCCATCTATGTTTGTGGTTAAACACCTTGAATATTTAAGGATATAGCATGATATTGGGCATGTTTTCTTTCCTGAAAGCACTCTCATTGATCTGAATTAAGAAAAATTTTTGTCTTGTTTTTCTTTGGAATGATGAGACAATTTTCTTTTCCCAATGTTCCTTCTGTTTACAATATTTACAAGTGTCATTGTTAGTAGGGGATTGGTTGGTGAGTGGACAACAGAGCTGTTTGATGGGCTGGGCCATAGGTTCCCCTTGAGTCTTGTTTTTGTTCTAAAGCCCTTTTAAAATGTTTTGTCAGGTGTTGTAGTTCTGCTAAGGGACCCGTTTTTCATTCTGATTTTTATTTTTGGATTGGAGCTTCAGTTTTAGCTTTGACTCCATTGATTAAAATGAAACGAAAGGGCTGCTGTTCCATCAGTACCTATTTCACTCCCAAAAATTGTTGGATATGTTTTTAGTTTATCCTGTAAATCTCCTACAATTTCATCCTTTTGGTTTGCATAATTGAATTATGGGTCAATCAATTTTTATGGGAAATGTTTCAGGTACGACTTTTAAGAAATTTTAACATATTTTTCTGGCATTGTTTTTTAACCTTTGGGTGTATTGTGGAAAGAAAGATCTATAGGTCCCTTCTACGTTCAGTCCCATCAGCTTTTTCTCTCAAGGATTTAGCATCCAAGGTTCAGCATTGTGCTCAGGTTCACATAGGTCAGTTAGGTCTGGATTTTATATACACACAGGAATTCTAAATTCTCCTGTAAATATATCCACTGTTTTTTGAGGGCGGGGGGTTAGAGAAATCTTTAAGTATAACACTTCAATTAAACTCAGGTTTAAGGTTTTAATTCCACAGTTGTTTGCATACTTGGCTCATGGGAGGAGCGGATTCTTAAAAGCAACTGGAATTTTAGGGTTTTAGGAGAAGTGATGGGAAAAGGAAGAGGATCTGGACAAGAGGAAAGAAGGCGCTTGAAGGAGGGAAATCACATAAGAGAGGAGGACTGGAAACAGAGAGGCAACTGGACGGAAAGGAACAGGAGAATTTACCAAGGAAAGGAGCCTATTTTCTTTCTACTTAAGATCGTCAACTTGCTCATTAACTTTGGCCAAATAATCTTTTAGTGAAGCAATTACTGATTCACAGCCTTTTTTTTTTTTTTTGGAGATTTCTGCTTACCAATTAAAAAAATACTGCCCATTGGCCTTGTGAACTCATTCCCTGTCTTTCCTAAGGTGCCTCTCAAGTAAACAATTGTCCTCAAATCAAATATTTCCCAGCATGGCCACTGAATTCCCAAATCATCCTTGGTAAAATTATGCAACTTAGAAAGATAAGTGGAAGAATTAGAATTGTCAAGGGAGTACCTATAAGAAGCCCGGGCTTTCCTGTAGCGGAGAAGACTTGAATGACCCTGTAAGTGCTGGCCACAATTGATAGGCAACAATGCTTCTGGACCTTGAGTCGTGGGCCCCCAGTCTAGTGAGTGTCTTCCTCCAAAGCCAGACCTGACAATCTGCTTGCCCTGGCAAGTGGGAAACCGGAGACATTCTTCTCTCTGGATCAATGCCTAACCCACAGGATGCAAAATCAAGAGTGAAAGAGAATCTCATTTAGTGTTATTGATGACCTGCAGCAAAGCTTGTCCAAGTAGACAATAGTTTGTTAGGTGAGAAGTGTAAATCCACAGGTCTGTGAGGGCAGCTCAGACAAGAAGCTTATAGGGTCTATGGCTATTTTCCTTCCTATAGTTCTTTTTCTTATGAGTTATAGCACTTCCAGATAGCATGACACAGAACAGGAAAACAAAAGCCTACAAAAAAAGATAAAGAGGAATAGCCCAATTCCACCAAGAATCCCGAACAAACAAGAACGGATAACAAAATCTGTTACCAAACTAAGAATAAATAGCTGAGGAACTCAATGCAAAGGAAGTGGATTATTTAGGACCTGGTGCTGCTTTAATATGTCTTCACAGTCTTGACAAGCCACCATAAGCAGGGCACAAAAGGCCTCTGTGGTACTGCACTAGGGCAAAAAGCTGGTGTCTACCACAATGGGCAATGCAGATTGAGTGTCAGTGGGACCCCTAGGATTAACTGTGGAAGTAAATAAAGACCACCCAAATGGGGGTAAGTAAAGGCTACTTATTCAGATCTGGCTGTAGCTTGCTGCTCACCACCAAGGGCAGCCTTCAACTAACCAAAATGGAGGTGTTAACAGCCCAGTCCCTTACGTCAGGCTAAGACAAATGGTGACTATACTCCAGGGCTGTCCATAGGATGAGGCTAGGGCTTGACCTTTCGAAACATGTTTCTTCCATTGCCATATGGAGCTTCTCTCACTTTTCCTGAGAGCAGTCAGTCAATGAATCATTGCAAGAGATTTCACATCTAAGAGCCTCACCTAAGACAGGGGTGCTCTGCACTGTGTATCTACTACTTTTTACCTCTTCACTCAGACTACCTTTAACAACCTGCCACCACAAATTCTCTCTGAGGAATGTACTCGTTAACCTGTTTGAAATTTTCTTTTGTTTATAAATCCCAGGAGTAGAATACTAGGTTTCTACAACTAATGTAACTACTTCCAGCCTGTTCTGATTGATGCCAACTCTCTACATTCCCACTTTAGGAAGTTTAAGTTCCCTTCAATTATTACTGAAAATACTTTTAAAATATTGACTCCCTATCTGCATTCAAGATTTATAATATTAACAATAAATCTCATGCCTTAGACCTCTTTATCCAATTTTCAAATTCCTTGATCTTATTTCAATCAAACTATGTGTATGTGGTTTGTGGATTTGAGTAATTAAGAGAATGTGTTTTTTTCAATTATGCCAGCATGGCCCCACCCCTGTGTAAATTCCTCTAAGCCTTATTTTTTTTTTCAACGTCTTGATGTTTAACTCCCAAACGATCAAGGAAATATATCACTGATGCTCACATTTTCATTCATTCAAATGACATTTTTCTTGGATGCTCAAATTCAAAGAACATTTACTGTTTTGACACTGTACCAGGCTCTAGCAGGGAATTTGAAACATAATAGATATATCTTACCTAATTGGAATATCGATTGAGCTAGTATTTAAGCTGCTACTTGGAAATATATCTATGTAATAATGGGTTCAGCTTAACAAGTGGTGTGGTTAATTGCAGGGTTGTGGACAGTTAACCAATCAATGGGGGAGGCTGCAGAATGGTGATTATGGTCTTGTAGCCCATAACAAATGGAACAATGCCAGCACATGGCTCATTTACTCACATTTCTGCTGCTTCTTCTGTGGCCAGAACTGGATTAAAGTTTGAGGGAGGAAAATGAACATTCTGCATTGACAAATCTTCTGAGATTCTTTAGGTTTTATTCCTTCATCTTATCTAGTCCATTTTTAGTACAAGTCCTTAATGAATTCTATCTACTCAGTGAAGGAGTCATAAGGGCCAATGATTCATAACTGAATCAGTCAAAACAGTCCAGTCTCTAACTAAACATTTAATGATTACTCAGTGATTTTGAGGGAACTGCACTTTTTTCCCTGTTAGCACGTTTGACACTTCTAGCCCAAGATTAGATAGAGCTCTTTCCCTTAGCAGTCCAGGTTCTGCCTGGGTCTTAGCCTTTTATCTCTGTTCTCTTAATTGAGCTTTGGTTATGTCCATTGCCTCTATTACTGTTACTGTTATCCTTTCCTAGCAGTCTGGTGGTTTCAGTTGATAGCCCTTAGTGCTGCCTCCAGACTCTAGCTTAGTGCGTTGCAAATTTGGATTTGTGTTCTAGATATGTTTAGAACGCCATCAAAGCAGAGATTTTCTCATCTTGTCCTGAGGATTCTGATTTAGTAAGTCATAGTGGGGTTTGAGAATCTATATATTTTAAAAGTGGTTTCCACCATAGTTATAAGCCTACCCACAAGTGTGCAGGCTCACACTTACCCTATGTCTTGAACCTAATCATGTTAGGATTATATATCCATGAAATTTTCTCTAGCCCTACAATGGCCTCAGCCAATCCCTAACACTCAAACATAAAGTCATTGTCTTCCACAAATTATTCTCTAAGAGGGCAATGTTCTGGGGCCACCAAGGTGAGCATTGTTCATGAATGGAAGCCCAGAGAGAGCATTTACTCCTTGTTTCTAATGGATTCATTCCTTCTGAGATAAGTTCAGGAGGGCCAAAGCCTAACATTAAGTTCTGTAGTACCTCCGTCATTCACATTCCTTCAAGAATAGTGAGTGCCTCTTTCTTTAACTTTAGCCCTTGAGATAGTTAATTTTATGTGTCAATGTGACCAGGCTATCGTGTACCAGTAGAGCTGGCAAAAACGTATTTCTTATTTCTGGGTTTGTGTGGGTGTTTCCAGAAAGATTAACTTTTGAATCAACAGACTGACTAAAGAACAGCCCTCATCAATGGGCATCAATGAGTCAAAGGCCTGAATAGAATAAAAAAGTGGAGAAAGAGCTAATTCAGTCTCTCTGTTCTTGAACTGTTACATCTAGCTTCTCCCGCCCTCACACATGGAAGTTTCTCCTTTTCTGGGCTTCAGATTCCAGGACTTAAACCAAACAGCCCAACCTCTGCCCTCACCCCTGCCAGTTCTTAGGCCTTCTGACATAGACTGAGAATTATGTCATTGACTTTCCTGGTTCTAGACTTTTGGATTTGAATTGAATTATATCATCAGCTTTCCAGGCTTTTCAGCTTAAAGATGGTAGACGATGGTACATCTAGGCCTCCACAATCGTGTAAGTCAGTTTCCATGATATATCTCTCCCTCTTCTCTCTCTCTCTCTCTCTCTCTCTCTGTATATACATACCACGTGAACTATTGGTTCTGTTTTTCTGGGGAAGCCTAACAAATGCACCCCTGCAGCTCTGCAGCACTTATGTTTTGCTATTTTCCTTCCTGCAAATTCGACTTGTATTCCTATAACCCACCTCACCCCAAAATGTGAGCTTAAAGAAACTGATTCCAAGGCATTTGACAACAACATGGATATGTTACCTACTTTATTCATTAATTGCAATCAATTTTCCCTAGAAGCCAATATGAGACTATCAAACACCTAAATATTTTGTCAGACCCTATAGTTACTCATATGGGAACCCAAATATGTAACTAATCTAATTTCCTACTATCCAGGTGTCACTCAGCTGGACCCTTCTGTCTTTCTCCTCTCTGACTCCTGGTAGACATTCAGTAAGGTGGGGTATGCATTCCTGATCCTATTCTTTTAAATGTTTATACACTTGACCCTGATTTCCAACAATAGAGCATTATCCAAAATTAAGGCAAAGAATTATCAATAATTTGGTCTATTGTAAAAATGTTTATATTTTTATTGTCTATTGTAAAAATGTTTATAGCACAAATAGAAATAGCCCAATAGTTCAAGAGTAGGGTAATAGTGTAGAAAATTGTGATGTATTTTTTGATTGGAATATTATGACACCATTAAACAAAATGCTTATTATGAGTTTGTTGACTTGAGTAAATACTAATGGTATATCCTTTTAAAAAAATCAAGATACACAATTAGATATATAATATAGTCTCAAATATTTAAAAGTCTATAAAAAACACTGTGGTGATTTTTAAACTTTCAATTTTAAACTAACTTTAATCTTAAAGGAAATCTACAAAATAGTGTAGAGTTCTCTTAAATCATTCATCAGACTGTGATGTTAGCATCTTACATAAGCACAGAGCAATTATCAAGAACAAGTAATTCATATTCTGTAAATGCTGTGATTATCTGTTTTTCTTGCTCTTTTGCACTTTGAAAACTTATATAATAAGAATATATTAATTTAATTATCAGAAAAATTATGTAAATGTGATGAAGAGTGTATTAGTTTGTTTTCACACTGTTATAAAGAAATATCCCAAACAGGTATTTATAAAGAAAAGAGATTTAATTGACTCACAGTTTTCCGTGGCTGGGAGGCCTCAGGAAACTTACAGTCATGGCTGAATGGGAAGCAGGCACATATTGTATAGTGGCAGAAGATAAAGTGTGAGAGCATAGGAAAAACTACCATTTATACAACTATCAGAGTTTGTGAGAATTCACTCACTATCATGAGAACAGCATGGGGAAAACCACCCCCATAACCCAATCACTTCCTACCAAGTTTCTCTCTCAACACCTGGTGATTACAATTCACTGTGAGGTTTGGGTGGGGACACAAAGCCTAATCATATCATTCTGACCATGGCCCTTCCCAAATTTCGTGTCCTTTCACATTTCAAAACCAATCATACCTTCCTAACAGTCCTCCAAAGCCTTAAATCACTTAATCATTAGCTCAAAAGTCCACAGTCCAAACTCTCATCTGAGACAAGGCAAGTCCCTTCTGCCTATAAGCCTATAAAATCAAAAGCAAATTAGTTACATGCTACATATAATGAGGGTACAGGCATTGGGTAAATATTCCTACTCCAAATGGGAGAAATTGGTCAAAAAGAAAGGGCTACAGGCTCATGCTAGTCCAGAACACAAAGGGGCAGTCATTAAAACTTAAAGCTCCAAAACAATCTCCTTTGACTCCATGTCTCACATTCAGGTAATGCTGAAGCAAGAGGTAGGCTCTCATGGCCTTAAGCAGCTCTGCGCCTGTGGCTTTGCAGGATATAACCCCCATCCCGCTGCTTTCACAGCTGGTTGAGAGTCTGTGGCTTTTCCAGGCACATGGTGCAAGTTTTCAATGGATCTACCATTCTGGGGTCTGGAGGATGGTGTGCCTCTTCTCACAGCTCCACTAAGCATTTCCCCAGTGTTCTTGAGAATTTAAAGGAAAAGATGGAAAGAACGAGTAAACACATCTGGACTATCAATAGAGAAATAGAATGTATTACAAAAACTCAAGTGGGAATTCTAAAAGTAAACCATAATACATTTAAAACATAATTTTCTGATACATTTAATTACAGGTTACATATTACAGAATAAAAAATTGATAAACATAAAGACATATCAATAGAATTTACCCAAGTAAAGAACATGGGGAGAAAAACATATTGAAAAAAGTAAGTATACCATTAGTAAAGATACAGACAACAGCAAGTAGTATGTGTAATTAGAGCTATACTATATAAAAGGGAGAAGGTAGAGAAGAATATAATGAAGAAACAGTGGGTGAAAATTTTCCAAAAGCATAAATTTACAAATCTAAGATACTTAGGAAACTCCAAAGATGGGAAATAAAACAGAACCCACACTCAATCACTGACTGCTGAAAAGAAAGTGTAAAATTAAAGGTTAGAAGGAAAACAAAATAGGGGGAAAGTAAGTTAAATGTAGAGAAACACAACAAACTAGGCAATGAAGGAACATGCTTTAAAATAATAAGAGGCATCTCTGACAAACCCACAGCCAACATTAAAGCCAGAAGCTTTACCCCTGAGAACTGGGACAAGGCAAAGAAGCCCACTCTCACCACCCCACTCAACACAGTACTGGAAGTCCTAAACAGAACAATCAGCAACAGGCAGAAACAAAGGGCATCTAAACAGGATGAGAGGAAGTCAAACTATCACTGATTGTAGAAAATATTATTTTATACTTAGAAAACTCCATTGTTCCTGTCCAAAAGCTTCTAGATCTGATAAGCAACTTCAACAGTTCCAGCATACAAAATCAATATGCAAAAATCAGTAGCATTTCTATACACCAACAACATCCAAGATGAGACACAAATCAAGAACACAATTCCATTCACAATAGCCACAAAAGAACAAAATACCTGGCAACACAGCTAATTAGGGAGACAAAAGAGCTCTACTATGAAAATTACAAAACACTGTTCAAATAAATCAGAGATAACACAAACAAATGGAAAAACATTCCATGCTCATAGATAGGAAGAATTAACATAATTAAAATGGCCATACTGCCTTAAGCAATTTAAAGATTCAATACTATTTCTATCAAACTACCAAGGACGTTTTTCACAAAACTAGAAGGGAAAAAAAACTACTCTAAACACATATGGATTAATAAAATAGTTTGAATAGCCAAAGCAATCCAGAGAAAAGTGAACAAAGCTGAAGGCATCTCATTACCTGGCTTCAAATTATACAAAAAGGCTACATTAACTAAAACAGTATGGTACTAGCACAAAAACAAACATATAGAGATGGAACACAATAGAGATCCCAGAAATAAGGCCACACTTAAAACTAGCTGATCTTCAACAAAGCTGACAAAACAAGCGACAAGGAAAGGATTCTGTATTCAATAAATGATACTGGGATATCTGGCTAGCAATATGTAGAAGATTGAACCTAGACCCCTACTTTTCATCATACACAAAAATTAATTCCATATCAATTACATAATTACAGATAAAACCAAAAACTATAAAAACTATGGAAGATAACCTAGAAAATACCATTGTGGACCTAGGAATAGGCAAATATTTCATAACAAAGACACCAACAGCAATTGCAGCAAAACCCAAAATTGACAAACTGGATCTAATTAAACTAAAGAGCTTCTGCACAGCAAAAATCACCATCTTCAGAGTAAAGAAACAACCTGCGGAATGGAAGAAAGTATTTGCAAACTGTGCATCTGTAAAAGGTCTAACATGTAGAAACTGTAAGGAACTTATATTAATAAGCCAAAAACAAATAAGCCCATTGAAAAGTGGGCAAAGGATGTGAACAGAGACTTTTCAAAATACATACCCACAGCCAACAAGCATATGAAAAATTCTCAACATTCACTAATAATTAGAGAAATGCAAATGAAAACCACAATGAGATATCATCTCACACCAGCCAGAATGGCTATTATTAAAAACTAAGAAAATAACAGCTGGAGAGGTTGCAGAGAAGTGGGAACACTTACACACTTCTGACGAGAATGTAAATTAGTACAGCCATTGTGGAAAACAGTTTGAAGATTTCTCAAAGAAGTTAAAGCGGAATTACCCTTTAACCTAGCAATTACATTGTTGGATATATACCAAAATGAATATAAATAATTATTCCATAAAGACACATATGCACACATATGTTCTTTGCAGCACTATTTACAATAGCAAAGACATGGAATCAACCTAGGTGCCCTCCAACAGTAGACTGGATAAGAAAAATGTGGTACATATACACCATGGAATACTACACAGCCAAAAAAAGAAGGCGATGATGTCCTTTGTGTCAATATTGATAGAGCTGGAAGCCATTATCCTAAGCAAACTAACAAAGGAACAGAAAACCAAATAACACATGTTCTCACCTATAAGTGAGAGCTAAACATCGAGTACAAATAGGCACAAAGAAGGGAGCAATGCATACTGAGCCCCGCTTGAAGGTGGAGGGCAAGAGGAGGGTGAGGATGAAAACTTACCTATTGGGTACCACGCTTATTACCTGGGTAACAAAATAATATCTACACCAAACCCCCACAACATGTAATTTGTCTATACAACAAACTTGCACACATACCCCTGAAACTAAAATAAATGTTAAAAATAAATAAATATGGAGAAACAACAAAAATGAAGATCACCTATTACAAGAAACAATGCTAGGCAGAAAGCAGACATGAATAATATATTTAACTTTTTTAAGGGGAAAAAAATCAATCTAGAAGTGTGTAGCTAAGTAGCATATCTTAAAAACTGAGAAATATATATGAGGACATTTTCACACAAATGAAAGAAGAAAGAATTTGTTGCCATCATATTTGCACTAGATAATATGTTAAAGGAAGTGAAGGATAAAGGAAAATGTGTAACACCAGAATAAACAAGAAGAGTTAAAGAGTACTGAAAATGATTTTTAAAAACTTTGGTGGTCGGGCACTGTGGCTCACGCCTATAATCCCAGTACTTTGGGAGGCCGAGGCGGGTGGATCACAAGGTCAAGAGATCGAGA